>NC_064258.1:60299654-60394654 GCF_003254725.2 Canis lupus dingo | reverse complement strand
TGCGGGCGGAGGGGGCCACGGGTGCAGGTCCACGGGTCCCCGCGGCATCCATGGGCATGGGGTGCAGGTCCC
The DNA here is from genome assembly GCF_003254725.2 of Canis lupus dingo. Classification (NCBI taxonomy): domain Eukaryota; kingdom Metazoa; phylum Chordata; class Mammalia; order Carnivora; family Canidae; genus Canis; species Canis lupus. The sequence goes on along the minus strand of NC_064258.1, from coordinate 60,394,582 downwards.
GGGGGACCCCGCGGCATCACCAGGGCAGTCTGTGCTCCCAGCCTGCAGCCTGAGCCCGTGGGTTACGTGGGTCGGCGAGTGGTGATCCCTGTGCTGCCAGCGGAGGCCCCAGGGGCTGCATGGAGAAGCCCCCAACTGGCGGCCGCCGCCCGGAGCCCGCACCCCCGGGTGCCCTGCAGTCGCTTAGTGCCCATTTGCAGTTTCCACGAGTCTTCGTGGTTCGTGTCTCCCCTGGTGTCAGGAGGCCATCAGGTCAGGTGTCACGGGAATCCCAAAGCACAGGGAGGACTCTGCAGGCTTTCGGGCTTTCCTGGCTGGGGTTTATGGCCTTTGCCCCCAGGGCAGCGTCCTCGGATCCCTTGCCCCGTCCTCTCCTGCCTCCTCTCAAAGGGCTGGGGGCCAAGAGCCCTGAGGTTCCCACGGCCCCATGGTGGGGGACCCTAGCCCTGGTTCACACGCGCCTTTCCCCAGCACAGCCGCCTCTGCCCCGGGGATGGGGGCAGGCCCCGGCCGTCGCTCTGCACCCAGTGCTCACCCTCTCAGGGGCTCGCACGCCGACCACAACCTCCGTGTGGGGACGCACACTCAGCAATGTCGCGGTGTTACAAACCTCCCCTAGCTTCCGTCGGCCCTTGGGAAGGTACCCCGATCCCTGGCGTAGGTCACAGAGGCCACTGCTCGCCCCTGGCTGCGCCCTCCCGCTCCCGCCCCGACCGCTGCACCTGCAGGTCCCCGAGGCCTGAGCACGCTCGGCGCCTCTAGCTCTTGCCTCCCGTCCCCGCTCCAGGCAGGTTTCCCTCCCGCCCTGCGTGTCGTGTGCATGAGTCTTCTGCGCCCCCAGCTCCTGGCCCACCCCCAGGACCTCCTCAGAGGGGCTTTACCTCTCTTATCTTAGTTTATTATTTTTTAAAGATTTTATTTATTTATTCATGAGAGACACACAGAGAGAGGCAGAGACCCAGGCAGAGGGAGAAGCAGGCTCCCTGCAGGGAGCCTGACCTGGGACTCGATCCTGGGACCCCGGGGTTGCTCCCTGGGCCGAAGGCAGATGCTCCACCACTGAGCCCCCTGAGTGCCCTTATCTTAGTTTAATTAGATGCTGAGGGTCCACTTCACTGCCAGCTGCGGCCTGGTGAGAGCAGGGGCCTCCTCCCTCTCCCCTCCTCAGTCCCCGGAGCACGGAGGGTCCGCACGCCCCAGGACGTGGCTCTGGGGACAGTTGGTCGGTGCCGTAAGCTGCTCTGAGCTGTGCTTCTGGAAGGAATTAGGAGCTGAGTCCTCTGCCCCCGGCGTTGGTGTAGCTGTTTCCCGCTCTCGGTGCTCACCCGCCTGGGCCTCTCTTCACCCAGCCCGAGCCCGGGGGGCCTGTTGCTGAAACGTGATCCACCCTTACGACGTCAGTGCACGGGGCGCTCAGGGGATCGCGTGCGGGAGGCGCGCCTGGATCGTGCCCGGATCGGGCCTGGACCGCGCCTTCCAGAGCAGGATCTCCGTAAAACTTCCGCTCGCAGGACGAGATGTCGGACTAAAACGACCACATTTTCTAACAATGTCTGTTTTGACGGGAGGCTCCGCGGCGTGAGTCCATGTCAAGCAGAATGAAAGTAACCTTTTTCTTGCTGGTGGTGCTTTAGGGTTAGATTGTAGGGGATCTTCATAAAATACGCCCGCACTGCGCCTTTGATTCAATATTCATATGTTCTCCTGCACACCAACTCTCAAGGCTGTGCGGAAGGGGAACAAAGGAAAGTTCCCATAAAGAATGACAGACTATGTGGCTTGCTCTAGAAAAGAGGCTCTGGGCAGCCCGGGGGGCTCAGCGGATTAGCGCCGCCTTCGGCCCAGGGGGTGACCCCGGGGTCCCGGGATCGAGTCCCACATCCTGCATGGAGCCTGCTTCTCCCTCTGCCTGTGTCTCTGCCTCTCTCTCTGTGTCTCTCATGAATAAATAAATAGAATCTTAAAAAAAAAGTCTCTGATAAACCCCTAGCTCTTTCAGATTCCCAACTTTTAAGCCTAAATCTCACTCTGGGGGCGCCCCTCCCAGAAGCGGGATCCCACGGTGTCTGACCTTCTGCGTCTGGCTCATCTCGCTCAGCCGTGTCCTCACGGCCCGTCCACGCTGTGACCGGTGACACGAGCGCCGAAATCCGGCCGTTGCACTTGACACACACTCTTCTCTCCATCGGGCAGAGTGCACGGAGTTGCTTCTTTAGTCCTTGGCCATTAGGGATCGTTCTGCTGTCAACAGGGTCGTGCAGATCTCCGTGATCTTGCTTTGGATTCTTCTAGATAAACAGCTGTGAAATCACTGGGTCATACAGTAATTCCATTTTTACTTAGTTTTTGTTTTTTTTGTTTTTTGTTTTTTTAGATTTTTTGAAGCACCTCTGCCTTCTTTTACATAAGGACTGTGCGTACCTTTTGCAATTCCCACCAGGCTCCACCGGCACCTCCTTGACAAGTGACGTAAGTGGGTACAGGTGTCTCGCTGCACAAGCTCCTCACTGGTCGGGATGATAAATATTCCCGGTGGACCCACTTGCGAGGGCAGAAGACGTTTGCCATTTCCATTTGCATTACACGGACCTGCAGCAAAGTTCTGGGAAAAGGGTGTTTGAGCTCAGAAACTAGCGGTTTCCTTCTGAGAGTGAATGAAATTCTGAAAGCCACGTAGAAGAGCAAAGTAAAATTGGCTAAAATTCTCCGTGACTCCTAACGGGTGGGTGGGCAGAGACTTTTGCAGTTTGCTAGGAGGATGCATGAAAAATCCCCTCAGGTTGGTGTTTTCAGAGGCCCCGCGTGAATACACTCGTAATATCTCGGGGGGAGACGCACACACGGGCCTGAGTGAAGCCGAGCCGCGAGCCTGGGCCCGCAGAGCGCAGGGCGGGACGTGTGGCCTGGGCAGGGAGGCCCCTGAGGAGTCGCTTCAGACTGATGTGCGTCTAAGGGGTTGCTCTGGGGTGAGGCACCCGGGTGTCACGGGTTTGGGGTCTGGGGTGTGCTGGGGCTCTTGGGCAGCCAGCACCGGCTGCGAAGGACAGGTGAGCGGTCACCAAAACAATGGAGCCGTAAAGCCCGGAGGAGATTTTCCCTGTTTGCAGTCTTGTTCAAGAGCGGGTCCACCCCGAGACAGCACTGCAAGCTGCGGAACAAGCTACGTGCATTTATTTGGGGTCTCAGGGATTGAGATCCTGGAGATGCAACGTTGGCCGGAATTGCAAGGGTGCCCTGGGACGATGGAGCAGATGAGGGTCTGTCGAGGGAGGAGGGAATTTACGGAAGTTGTTTGGGACGAAATGGGATCGTGCTGCTTCAGCTTGGTCGCCCTGACCTACACATGGCTGGTCCCTGGGGCCAGTGTTGGCTGGAAAGTCCATTTGCGTGTATTTTAACGTATCACAGAGGCCTCGGTCGAGCTGAGCTCAGCAAAGATTCTGAGAATCCGAGGCAGGAGACGTGCCTAAGTCCCACCTCCTTGACGGTTTCCCGGTTGCATTTGAAACACCCCGATGTTTCTAGCAGCAATGTCCACAGTGGTAACACTGTGGAAGGAGCCTCGGGGTCCATCGACAGATGATGGATAAAGAAGCTGTGGTCTGTGTGTACAGTGGGATATTCCTCAGCCATTAGACACGACAAATACCCACCATTTGCTTCGACGTGGATGGAACTGGAGGGTATGATGCTGAGTGAAGTAAGTCAATCGGAGAAGGACAAACATTTATGGTCTCATTCATTTGGGGAATATAAAAAATAGTGAAAGGGAATAAAGGGGAAAGGAGAGAAAATGTGTGGGAAACATCAGAAAGGGAGACAGAACATGAGAGACTCCTAACTCTGGGAAACGAACTAGAGGTGGCGGAAGGGGAGGAGGGCGGGGGGTGGGGGTGACTGGGTGACGGGCACTGAGGGGGGCACTTGGCGGGATGAGCACTGGGTGTTATGCTATATGTTGGCAAATTGAACTCCAATAAAAAAAAACAATCAAAATAAATAATAAATAAATAAATAAATAAGTAAAGTCTTAAAAAAATAAAGATAGGATATAATACCCTAAATTTAATCAGGAAATAGAAAATAAATGTAGTACCAGGAATATTTATGTAATGGAATTCCATATAGTAGTGAAAGTGGAAAAACTGTTATATATAATAACATGCGCGACTCTCACAAACATAAATTTCAACAACAACAAAAAAATCCAGTCACAAAATCTACATAGTATGAGTCCATTTATAGAAAATTAAAGCAACAGCGAAACCAAACCATGGTGTTACACTTGAGAATATTAACTTTGGACAGTCATGAGCCTAGCTTCTGGAATGCTGATAATGTGCCGTTTCTTGATCTGGGTGGTGGATACGTTAGTGCATTACTTTGTGAAAATTCTTACATTAATGATTTGTGCACTTTTCTGTATGTATTTTACACTTCAATAAAAAGTTTTTTCCTTTGTGAAAAAAAATAAAATAAAATAAAAATAAATAAATAAATAAATAAAATAAAATAAAAATAAAATAAAATAAAATAAATAAAATAAAATAAAATAAAATAAAATAAAATAAAATAAAATAATAAAACACCCCTGTTAGCGATGCTTACTCCATTGCCTTCCTTCCCTTATCAAGCTGCGTGTAACTATTGAAACTTTATGTGAGACTTTATTAATAGTTATACCTGTGAATTATGCCTCAAGGAGTCTGAAGAAGAAACTAAAATATTTAACTTATCTTCTTATAGCATAGCCCAGGCAGTAAAAGAAACAGGAGAGGGAACTTTGGCACATTTCTTGACTGTAAATCATATTAGGTTTAAAAAAAGGTTTATTTTGCTTTTTTCCCAAAGGATAGTAATTTTGGCTACACCAAACCTTTTTCCTGTGTGCCTGTCTGGCCACGTGTGTCAACGGGCAGGGTCCCCGAGAGACCGTCTTAGTCGGTGGGTATCAGTGAGTCTTTATTTATTGGAGGGCTCCCTTAATTCCTAGACATACAGTTCTTAGATATTTTATAAGCTGATTTCTGTCTTATCATAAATTCTTTTTTTAAATTTTTTTATCCTAAATTCTAAGCCAAAGCTTCTCATACCCAAAAGAACATTTAAAATGTTATCTCCACAAATCATCCTGATACGACCGCGACTGGGTCAGAGCGAGGTCCGAGGCGCGCGATCCAGAATAATCCAGCTGGGAGGCTGGTGTCCGTGGTGTTTGAACCAGCGGCTGCTGAAAGAACCATCTCCAAAGTGGGCGAGTTCAAGCCCTTTAAGAGTCTGTCTGCTGTGGCTGGCGTTGGATTTATTTAGGCTTAATTTTTTCCAGAGGCTAAATAAACTCACTAACTGTTGAAATATCACCATTATCAGCCTCCATTAAGGCTCCACTTACCCCAAACCGGACCTCCCGAGGGCGTCATCCCCGACCGTGTCGGCCCAGCTCTCGGCCCAGCCACACAGGTCAGCGCCCCTGGGGTTCAGCGAAAGACCAAGTAAGCTTCCGAGTCTTTTTCCTACCGACAAGCATCACCCTTGACTGCGCAGAAGAGCAAGAGGCCGGTGGAGAGAAGGGGCGTCCTGCAGCCCATCACGTGCTCTAGGGACTTGGTCTTTGGTCGCATCCTTAGTCCGTGTTTTGCTCTGGTTTGTTTCATCTTCTGGATTTGACACGTGGATATTTTGACTCGAGTGGACCTTTGGATTCGCCAAAACACCTGACAAACCATTCCCCTGCCTCCACACGCAACATCCCAAGAGGCGCCCTCTAAGCAGGTACATCAGTGACGCACCTGACGCAAGGCCTGAGCTGTGCACAGAGGGGCCAGGACTCCTTCCGCTTCGCGGGAATGTAAACTCACATATGCAAACTTTTAAGAAAACGGGCAAAAAAAAAAAAAAAGTTTTGTGGGTCGTACCAAGTTTGTCCAATTTATCATTTGGTATTTAAAGACTTATTTTATTTTATTTTTATTATTATTTTTTTTGTATTTAAAGATCTATATTAAAGACAATGAATTCCTGATTGGGTCATTCAGCAAACATCCGTCGAGTACAGACTGCCCGCTTAGAGCCGCAGCGCGTCTTTGCGGTGTATGTTGAAAAACTGCATTTAGGGCAGCCCCAGTGGCTCAGCGGTTTAGCGCCGCCTTCAGCCCAGGGCCTGATCCTGGGGACCCGGGATCGAATCCCACATCGGGCTCCCTGCACGGAGCCTGCTTCTCCCTCTGCCTTTGTCTCTGCCTCTCTCTCTCTCTCTCTCATGAATAAATAAATAAAATCTTAAAGAAAAAAAATGAAAAAGTGCATTTAAAAAGCACTGCCCTGAGCGCATTTGAGGCGCTGTGTTCCCTGGATCTGGCCAGAGTGCCAATTAGGGGCTGACTGCCAGGCCTTTGAAAATCGAAGATGGATACGATTTGTTTTAATTGAGATGAAAGCTCCGTCTGAAACCTCAGGACTCTGCAGATCCTAGTGCAAAGGAAGCCTGCACCGAGGGTGGCGTCTCCTCTGTTCGGAAAGACTTGACCCCGGAAGACACATCTTCCTTTCTTTCTTTCTTTCTTTCTTTCTTTCTTTCTTTCTTTCTTTCTTTCTTTCTTTCTTTCTTTCTTTCTTTCTTTCTTTCTTTCTTCTTTTCTTTCTTCTTTCTTCTTTCTTTTCTTTCTTTCTAAAAAGATTTTATTTATTGATTCATGATAGACATAGAGACAGAGAGAGAGGCAGAGACCCAGGCCGAGGGAGATGTAGGCTCCCTGCAGGAGCCCAATGCGGGACTTGATCCCGGGCCCCCGGGGTCACACCCTGAGCCAGGGGCAGGTGCTCAACCGCGGAGCCCCCCGGGCGTCCCCACAGACAGGAGGAGGCTCATGTGATCGTGGACTGGAAGGCCCACCAGTGGCCGTCGGGGGGGCTGGCCGCCCAGGCGGGTGGCAGAGTGACCCCGCTCAGAGGTCCAAGGCCCGGAGCGCCCATGTCATGGGGCCGGGAAGAAGGGTCCTGCACGAGGTGGAGCCTGCCCCCCTCCCCCGCCCCGATCTCTCCAGGCCCTCGGCTGATGGGGGCGCTGCCCGCGAGCGCTGGGGAGGGGGGCCTCCCTTGGTCTTCGGATTCACATGCCGGTCTCTTCCAGAAAGAGCCTCCCAGACACCCTAGAAATACTGTGCGAGCAGACGCAGGCCTCCCTTAGCCCGGACAGGGCGACACAGACCCCCCCATCGGAGGCCTCACGGGGTGCGTTGCCCCAAGAAGTTCGGTCTGGGGCTTGTCAAGGTTTGTGGGTGTCCCGTCAGGTCACCAGGAGGACCCCACAGGCCTCTTCTTGAGCTTGCTCCTAACTTCGCGGGCTCTACCCTCGAAACAAGTAAAACAAGTGAGAAATTTATGTCAGGTGACGACGGGCCAGTCCCAGATCCTTCCTCAATTTTGAAAACATTCCCCTTGCCCTGGAGACAAAGCTCAGAGGAGTCCGTGTTCTTTCCCTTTTTTTTTTTTTTTTTTTTTGCAAGCGGTAAATATTCCAGATGTTTGACAACAACAACTTCAGTCTTTCGAGAAGAGTCCTGACGGGTCCTCAGTTTGGCTCGAATTGTCAACCCAGAGGCCCCCGCGGACGCAACCCGAGGACCCAGCTTTACGTCACGCTGTAAGAGATCCACAAATTAAAGAAAAATGTAGGAACGTTATCATTTTCCGGCTCTTCTTTTTGCGACTGGAACTTCAGGAACACGCCCCAGAAATTCCTTGCTCGGAAGTACACTTCAGGTTGGCTTAAATACGTGGAGATTTCAAAACCCTTTTTCTTACATTGCTTCGTTTGAATTAAAGGAAAAAAAAGAGAAGGAACCCAAATGAAAAATAGAGAGGAAAGAGGGACATGGGAGGTGAGCCGTGAAGCCTTGTCGCACCCACGTAACAGCGGAGGACACTGAGGAGCAGACGGGGAGGGGGGTCTGTCGTCCTCTGCCCCGAAGTGACCCTTTGGGGAATGGGGGCCCGACTCCCGCGGGGCCCCCCAGGGCCCGTGTGCCCTCTCCACGTGGAATGTGGGCCCTGGAGGGGGAGGACGGTGCCTCCCACCCAGCACCCGAGTCCCAATCGGCTGCACCAGGGGCCCTTGTTACTATTGGGACGACTTAATTGGAAATTCCTCATCAAGGTCTGGAGAGTTTAATTAAACACGATGAAGAAATCTCCCACAATTCAGCCCTTCGTAAGGATTATTTTAGTTCTGGACTCGCGAAGTCCCTTCCATCCTGATTGCCCTTTCTCGGAAGAAATCATCAGATGTCTCTTCTTGCGGGGGTGACGTCCTGGGATCTGCTCCTGTGGACGCCACCTCCCACGCGGGCTGTGGACTGAGCCCCCGCACGGCCCAGCTGGGGCTGCATTTGCAAGGCCGAGCATTTGGTTGGGTTTTAAGAATTACGAGTGGGGCTGCTGGGAGAAGTGGGGCTCGTCTGTCGTCGGGGCACTAGGGGAGGGTTGCGACCTCTGCCCTGTGGACACAGCCTTCCCGTGTCCTGGTTCTATAGCCCGGATGCCACAGGGAGTTGAGTCACACGTGTCCCGTGGACGAGGAGGACACTGCAGGGAATGGGGGGCGATGACGATGGGTTCCCTGGGCACAGATGGCAGGAGCCTGCGGCAGACGTGCCTTCCCTCTGCCTCCTGCTGCCATATGCTTCCTTCCAGGAGGACGGAGGGGGTGGATCAGTGTCCTCCCAGCCTCCAGGACGTGCCTGCTCCGCCCCAGCCTGAGCTGTGTGAGAGACAGGAAAGTCCACACACGGGGCTTTGTGCTGCACAGGGTGGCCCTCCCGGGGATGGCCCTGCTGAGGTTGGCCCTACTCAGGGTGGCCCTACTGGTGGTGGCCCTACCGAGGGTGGCCCTATCGGTGATGGCCCTACTGGTGGTGGCCCTACCAGTGATGGCCCTTCCAGTTGTGGCCCTACTGGTGGTGGCCCTACCGGTGATGACCCTCCCAGGGGTGGCCCTACTGAGGGTGGCCCTACTGGTGGTCGCCCTACCGGTGATGGCCCTTCCAGTGGTGGCCCTACTGGTGGTGACCCTACTGGTGATGACCCTCCCAGGGGTGGGTCTACTGAAGGTGGCCCTACTGGTGGTCGCCCTACCGGTGATGGCCCTTCCAGGGGTGGCCCTACTGGTGGTGGCCCTACCGGTGATGACCCTTCCAGGGGTGGCCTTACTGAGGGTGGCCCTACTGGTGGTGGCCCTACTGGTGATGACCCTCCCAGGGGTGGCCCTACTGGTGGTGGCCCTACCGGTGATGACCCTCCCAGTGGTGGCCCTACTGAGGGTGGCCCTACTGGTGTTCGCCCTATCGGTGATGGCCCTTCCAGTGGTGGCCCTACTGGTGGTGGCCCTACCGGTGATGACCCTCCCAGGGGTGGCCCTACTGGTGGTGGCCCTACCAGTGATGACCCTTCCAGGGGTGGGCCTACTGAAGGTAGCCCTACTGGTGGTCACCCTACCGGTGATGGCCCTTCCAGGGGTGGCCCTACCGGTGGTGGCCCTACCGGTTATGGCCCTTCCAGGGGTGGCCCTACTGGTGGTGGCCCTACTGGTGATGACCCTCCCAGGGGTGGCCCTACTGCTGGTGGCCCTACCGGTGATGGCCCTCCTAGTGGTGTCCCTCCTAGGAGTGGCCCTACTGAGGGTGGCCCTTCTGGGGGTGGTCTTCCTGGTGATGGCCCTCCCAGTGGTGGCCCTCCTGGGGGTGGCCCTCCCAATGGTGGCCCTCTTGGTGGTGGCCCTACTGAGGGTGGCTCTCTGGGGGTGACCCTCCCGGGGCCCCCTTTCTCAGGATCCCCTCCAGAGAGCCGGTGATTGCTGCGGGCTGGCGGTGACAAAGGGGAAGGTAGACCAGCAAGCTGCACGGAGTCCTTCAGGAAAGCACACCTCAGGCGGGACCCACCTCCTTACCAGGTCAGACAGGACCCTAAGGCCCGCCTGGAGTGTCCTCGGGCCTGGCTCCACATCTCGTCATCTCCTAGTGGAATTCTCATTCTGCTTTGGTGTTTAAACCTTTTACTTATTTTCTTTATATCTACATGAGGAATATTTTATGTCTGTTTGAAAGGTTTTAGTGTCAGAGTGCTTCCACATTTTAAACAGTATAACTGTAAAGCAGTTTTCTTCTTTCATGTGCCAATATCTTATGGTTTTTCTAGTGCTTTATGAATTCTTAAGTTTTTAGTTTCTTATGTATTGATAACAAGGTTAGTAGCATAACATCCTCTTTTTTTTCTAGAGACGTCCTCATAATTCTGGGATATTTTCACCTTTTATTTCTGTGTAATTCAACTACAATATCCTTATTTTATGATTTTTTTTCTTATTTTACATGTGATTAATACTATCATTTAGTGAAGCCTACGGAAATTCTAGATCACCTCCCTCACACCTTAATACCTTGCTATGTCTCTAAGGAACACTAAGTGATTTCCAAAGCAGATCTGTCCTGCAGGTTGGAACTCTGCGAGGTGCACAGAATTTGCTGGAAATAACTCAGATGCTCATCCACTTGCTGAGAAAATGGTGTGGCCGCTACCGTGTCTGCTAAGGACTTTGAGAAGAGAGATGAGGGCTTTACACAAATTGTCATGATTTATTTATCACTGTAGATGCCATTTTCTTCTCTCAAATTTAAATCTTAATTCATTTTCTTAATTACTTTTTTTTTTAATATGCAAGAAACGTCACAGGCTACACAAGCGAATGAAGAATAACGGTGTTTCGGGCAGAAGGAATGATAGGCTATAATTAGCGTAATCTCAGGGTGACAGCCACAAACTGACAATCAAAATACACCGAAAAGAAAAAGCCAGGAGCCGAGTCCTGTGTGCACACACGTGGCAGTTGTACAGCCTTTCTGTCACATGTCCCATCTGAGTGACCCTGGAAAAGTGGAACGCCGACAGGAGCACAGCAAGAATGATAAGAACACTTGGAATTCTACCAAATATGGACTTTTAGCAGGACTTTGATGTATTCAGTACAGAGACAGGGTCACAACAGCTTTCTTCAAACACCTGGGGATCTGTCAAGTGCGGGAACTGGATTTAAAGTGAGTCGTCACAGAGGAGGAGGTGCAAGAGCCGTGGGCGGAGTCGCGGTGAGGCGGATGTTAGCGTGGGGCTCGGGAGGAGGGCCCCGCGAGGCAACCCTCATTACCTTAATGCCACGTGTCACGCTGTTCTTGGGCGCACGTCACTGGCAGGATGCAGGCGGACGTATAAGCGCGTCCTGACTTGCTGATGGTGCTCCTGCCCAGGACTCTGGAGGTCCTCCGGGACAGTGGAGTCACAGGCAGCTTCCTTCTGGGCAGTCGCCTGTCCACTCTACAGAGAGCTCTCCCTCGTGCTGGACTTACCCAGGACCCTGAAACCCTGCGGGACTTGCTGCCCCCGGCTGGGCTACCAACTTGATTCAGTTAGCTCAGCTCGGCTCCACGAGGTGCCATGCACCGGCACGACGAAGAAGAGACTAGACCCCGCTCCATGTCTGATGCTCAAGGGCGGGAGACTAGAGAGATGAAGATGACCAGTGGTCATGCCAAGAATCAGGGAGGCAGGTGCCCCGAAGGAGGCAGCAGTAATGGGATGGGTTCCCAGAGGGGAAATTAGAAGTCTGCCCAGAGCACAGAGCACAGAGGACGCTCCCTGGATGGTGCACAAGCAGGTTTTTTTTGTTTTGTTTTGTTTTTTTTAGCAAGAGAAGCAGATTTGAATCAGAGACACAGGCTGAGTTCTTCATACCTGAGAACTTTGTCCCTGAGACTTTATGCTAACTGGTGGCTCATTTGTTATCAAGCATATTCTGGGTTCTCCGAAGCGTCGCCCATCGCTGTACCTGCTGGCGGTTTAGTGCGCGGCGCTTCTGCGTAGCCACCAGGACTTCGGTGCTATCCTAAAATAAGTCATGTCTACCAAGTGCAAACTCTCAGAAGATAAAAGTATGCTTTGCAAGATTAGTCATCCCGAACATTCAACGCCCACGTGCTAAAAACACATGTGGATGTTAATTTACCCACTTAAAAAAAATGGCATGATTAAAAACTCACTTATTGTATTATATAAATAAAATGATAGATGAGCCATCATTTTTTTAAAAAACGATGCTTTGAATAATATCTCCCCACTATATTTTCCACTATAAAATAACTTAATTTAACCTTTGGGGTTTTCATTTGTCATGTCCCTTCTGCCCCTTTTGAAATTCAACAGGCTGGATCGATAACCCTTAAGCAAACCAAGCAAGCATAACGAAATACTGTTACTCATTTTTTTCTTTTTTTTTTTTTTTTGTTATTCATTTTTTTTTCTAAAAGCATCCTTTATGTAGATACCAAAAGAAGAGAGAGAATATTTCTCGACTCTGGCCATTCTTCTGTGTGTAGATCCAGAGGTAGAGAGAGATCATAGACAGGAAGCTAGGTAGGTATGGTGGTAGGGAGGCCGGTCAGTGGGTAGCTGGATGCATAGGTAGACACGGTTCGCAGGTCGACGGATCTATTTATTGATCCACTTATGATGCGACCCCCTTGGGTAGGAAGGGATCTGGGGGGTGGCTGTGGAGAAGAAGGAGAGGTCAGGGGAGGGAGAGGGAGCCCACGGTGGGAGAGTGCACGTTCTACTGCCTCCCTGTCTGCATCGCTGAACCCTTAAAAAGATTAAAGTCCTCATCTCTCACTGAGAAATAACAAAGAACCTTTCGGGCCACGCACCGTAACTTAACCCGTGCATCACCGTCCCCGGAGAACGACGTGTGTCTTGCTCTGGCCTCGGTGTAGAGACGGAAGGCTGGGCTCACCTCCACGAACGTCTCCAAGGTAGCAGCAATGGCTCAGCTACAGAATGCCACGCTGGGGGGCCTAGCAGCTACAGCTGAGCATGCGCTGCGGTGGGAAACGGGGGGGGGGGGGTCCCCCAGCAAGAGCATCCTGCATCCCAGAAAGAGCTTCTAGGACTACACTACTCTATTCTCGGCGTTTCTCTGAGCAGCCCGTGCGGTGCCACGCGGTATTCTGAATGCTGCCTCAAGCAGTGTACAGGCTCGTGGTGTATATATATTTCTGAGAATTAAGCTAAATGTGAGACGTCCAGGGAGTCTACGTCTTATCCACACCGATTTCCTGTTAGCATGATGTTGCGATCACGCTGTGTCCCACCCGCGAGCTGCAAAGGCACGCCTGCTGACCAGCCCCCTGAAAAGCTTGAGGCAGCCAGAGGCGCTCGAAAAGGAGTAGATTTCTAGGAGAAATCTTTAGGACACATTCTCTCCCTTTGGCTGGGCCCTGTACACGATCCCGCTATTTAGTCCTGAAGCCCTAACAGAGCTTCTGTCCTTACCTCCTCCACATTGTGACCACTTCCGGAATCCGGCGTAATGTAAATATAAAACATCTAATTTTGCACCCTAGCCATCAAAGAAAAATACCGAGAGGCAAAATCGACAAAGAAAAATGTCATTTTTCAGAAAACGGATTAGTGACCGTTTCTTGGAGACTTGACATAAAATGAGGTCGGTCAAGTAAAACTAAAAGCGAACTTTCGGTTTGCTCAGCATTCCAAGACGGAGAGGAAGCCGCTGGCGTTGAGCGTGCATGATGTTTCTAGAAAATTTCCACGTTCTGTTTTGACAGTAACTAAGTAATGTTGAAAACACAGCTTCCCCGAGGTTGGTAGTAGAATTAGAGCATCCGGATTTTTTTTTCTCCGGTTTTGTCAATAAATTCTAAAATTCTAGGAGACGTCCCATGGTATGCACGCAGCCTTCCTCCTTTACTCTTGAGTCCGGGAGCCCCTGCGTGGCAAGAGCCGCATCTCTATCACGTCTAAGCGAGAAAAATAACACACGTCTAGGCTTCTATTTGAAGAATAAAAATAATCTCCAGAAGAACTTTGCTTTTTTATCCAATGAATCTGAAGAATTCAAATCGCAAGGAGAAGGCAAATTCCAGCCTCAGAAACCCATTTTCTGACTGAAAAGTAGCGTCCTCTCTGTGTCCAACCTTGTGCTTCAGAGCTGCATTTTCATGAAAAAAATTTATACAATTGTTTGTTTTTGTAAGCACGGACCCAAACAGTGCCCGCGGAGTGTCACACGGGAAGGCCTATCGACCCCTGCAGCCGGAGATGTTCCCCAGGGGACGCTTTGCCAATGAGATCCTGCTCGTCCAACTGTTCGCACAAATTATTTTCTCTAAGTTTTTTTTTTTAATTTTAATTTTAATTTAATTTAATTTTTAATTTTTTTTAGAAAAGATCTTTTCCTTTTCAACTCGGTGAACTTCAAACATAGATGGTTCAAGATCATGAGGCATTCCTGGCTAGTTCTTCCGGGGGAGGGCTGGGTAGTTTCGAGATGCTTGGGCCTTCTTTCGGGCGAGGTGGCCGCAGCGTCGTCGGGGCCCTCGGCTGGACTCAGAGCTCCCTTGCTTACTCACTGTGTAGCTTCGGGGAAGAGAAGGCCACTAACACCGCACTTCTCCATAGGACGAGGATAATCACGAGACCTTGCCCGCAGGGTTATTGTGAGGATGGGCCCGTTGAACCTCCTGCAGGACTTAGCAGAGCATTCGGTACATAAGTGTCAATCGGCGTGAGCTCCTGTTTCTGGCATCAGGGGCCGATTCCAGTGTAGAAAACAAGGAGCCAGAGCAACGTGGGTCTTTATCCCTGGATAGCATGACCCAAGCATGGGATGCAAAGCACCTCAGAACTCTTGGTCTGGGCCCAGAAGTCCAAACCTCCTGCGGTCAGGGACCCCCTAGGCACATCCGTGTTTCGGCATTTCTCAGATAACAGCCTTGCCATTGCTAATGGGACTGGAGTTAATCAATGGTGTCATCTTGCTTTTCCGCGCAAGTGTGTGGTTTCGTTGAATTTTATGTTGATCGGCAGCTGCCACTTCCTTTGTTCTAAGGGGAATGTCTTAAACTCTATCAAGGGTGATGGTCATTGGCAGAGACTCTGCTTCAGTTCTCTTCCTCTGCTCTAAGCCACGGAGGAGCTTCTCCAGGGCGCGGGGCTGCCAAGATCTCTTGAATTGCATGCACCTCCTCCCCAGTCAAGTCAACCAATGATTTTTTTTTTAAAGATTTGTTTATTTATTCATGAGAGACAGAGGGAGAGAGAGGGGCAGAGACACAGGCAGAGGGAGAAGGAGGCTCTTTGCAGGAGCCTGATGCAGGACTCGATCTTGGATCCTGGGGTCACGACCGGAGCGGAAGGCAGCCGCCCAACCGCTGAGCCACCCAGGCGTCCCTCAACCAATGATTTTAAAGGTGTAGATTTGGGGATGAAGCAAAAACAGAGTTGGGTGAATTTACTGCCTTTGCAAAGTAACATTTTTTTTCCTCTGCAAAGATAGACCTAAAGTAAGGAGCACATGCCGGGTGTCGGCTTCACGTTTCCAATGGTAAGAATTTGGCCTCACGTGAAGCCCTAGGGTTGTGGTGTCACGCTCTTCATGGCAGTGAAATCTGGGAATATATTTGTGGTGTAAATGTCGCTCTCAGGGCTATCTGGCTCTTGCGTGCTCCTGTCTCTGAAAATGAGAACATGGGAGCAAGGAAACTGATCCATTTGTCCCCTGCAGAATAAAACCCTATTCTTTCTTTCTTTCTTTCTTTCTTTCTTTCTCTTTCTTCCTTTCTTTCTTTCTTTCTCTTTCTTTCTTTCTTTCTTTCTTTCTTTCTTTCTTTCTTTCTTTCTCTCTCTTTCTCTTTCTTTCTTTCTTTCTTTCTTTTTCTTCTTTCTTTCTTTCTTTCTTTCTTTCTTTCTTTCTTTCTTTCTTTCTTTCTTTCTTTCTTTCTTTCTTCTTTCTTTTTTCTTTCTTTTCTTTCTTTCTTCCCTATTCCTTTTTTAAAAAGTAGTGGTGATGTGTAACAAGTGGGCAGGGGGGTGAATCAGGAGGCAACAGGGCTGGGCGCGTTCAACCCAACGGCCTTGGAAAATCATTCTTCCCTGACACTGGGGGCCTGACTGCAAAGCTCCACTGAAAGGGGACGTTGCTGTGTTTCTCTGATTTCCTGTAATGAGTCCCATCATCCAGCTCTTCTGCTGAGTACAGAGGAGTGACCACTACGTGCAGGCATGTTGCTGGCACTTGTGTATTTTGTCTCCATATTTGTTCCCATTTAATCTTCAAATGGTATGTGTGTGTGTGTGAGCGATTTGAAGATTACACGAGAACCTCCTCTCCAGGCGCCTGCATCTGAGACATCGCCTCCCGCTGCACAGACCTCCTCATGCTCATCCCCTGTTCTATTGTGTTATCGAGAAGTCTTCTGGTCAATAGTTAGGCAGTGAGTAGTTAAGATTTGGGGGGTCAAAAGATATATGTGGATTTTTGGCTGCGTAGGGTGAGGGGATTTGGTGCCCCAACCCCTGCACTGTTCAGGGTCAACTGTATGTATTTGCACACACACAGATGTGGGTATGTGATGCACAAGTGTGTGCATGTGTATGTACATACATGCATAAGCCTGTGCACATGTATATACATATATATGTATGTGTGTATATATGAACGATTTGAAGATTAAATAAGAACAAATATGGAGATAAAACACACAAGTGCAGCGGTCACTCTATAAGTGGGTTCGTTATAGGCCCGGGTGCAGATGGGCGTTTTGGGTTTGCGTTCCCGTGTTCTCTGTGCTGCCTTGATTTCTTTCTTTGCTCTCCCTCCTTTCCCTTCAGATCATTTTGTGTCACTGCAAGGACTGAACAATCATGCGTAACTTGGCCCTACAGGGAGGAACAAACACACGCGGACTTCAACTTGTCTTAGATAAACCAGGAAGACCCCGTGTCCTTCTGACCACCTCTCCTTTTGGAGAGATATGGGAGAGCTTGGTTCCTGTCTCACGGAGTCGAAGAATGACTCTCGCGGACACAGGAGAGTGAGTAAAGGGATAGAAGCTTATTAAGCAAAGATACAGAGGAAGCTCTCAGAAGTGAGAGGGGTCCCGACAGGGTTGTCATTGAGGGATCGTAGGGTTGGTCCTTTATTGGAAGCCAACAAGGGAACCTTAATCCTTTTAACATTATCCACCAATATCACCACTGAGTAGGGACCAGTGACAACATCTTTAATGGCTTACTTCTTCTTTGGGGTCTGGCGATTCTTTGTTGGTCACAGAGGACTGTCATAACAACACACCTCCCCGCCCACACCCAGGGCAGGTGGTCTGGCTTGCTCCCTTAGCTCTGGTTTCCTTACACCTCAGCATTTTGGGGATTTCTGTGAGCCTCATTCCGTGGCCCCTTACCTAGCCCTGCCTAGCCCTGTTTGTCCCTAATTCACTTTGTCAGATGCAGTGAAATTCTAGAAAAAATACAGATTAAGAAAATGCATCCACAAAGTTTCTATGTAATTATGAAAATTGATAAAGTATATGCGTGCCCCTGTTGCATGTGCTTGCATCTTCGATAGCATGGCTCTTGGGGTTGCAATTTGTTTGCCAGAAAGCTCATAAAACATCATTTAGAGCTTTTGAGTTTCCATGGGAGGGCTTGCAACCTAGTAATTACGTCCCTTCAAACTGATGAAATATTCAAGTCAGGTCACACACCTTACCCATTTCGTTAACAGATATTCTCAAAAGGTGCTGGCAATTTCTCTGTTTTCCTAATGGGAAAACAATCAAATATTTGACTCATTCAAGAAAAAGGTCACCTCTGTGAAGAATAGGATGAACTGTTTTTCCTCTGTTTCCAGAAGACTTCCTACTTGTATTTAAAGTTGTGCTGGTCAGTAAAGACAAAATAAATACATTTTTCTAAGACTTGTATGTAATCACATCAGTGAAAAGTTGCTGAAGATGCACAAGGAATGCTGTAAATCACGACTTTTGTGCATTTTGTGCAGGAGGGCTGGCACTTGCCCTGGAGGTTCTAACTGGGCGGGCTGGGTGGGGCCATTCTTTCTCTTTCTGACAAGCTCACAGGTCCGGAGGGTGCCCTGGTGGGAAGATCTAACTTTAGGAACTACAACTAAAGAGGTTTCTGGTCAATAGGCACCATTTCAAGATTATGATTAAATTTATATCTAGATGCTCCAACCAAAACCAATCTATACATGTGTCTGTGATATTGTGAGTAATAATAATAGTATGTAGTTGGTCTTTTTTTTTTTAAAGATTTTATTTATTTATTCTTGAGAGACACAGAGAGAGAGGCAGAGACACTGGTAAGAGGAGAAGCAGGCTCCCGCAGGAAGCCTGATGTGAACCAGAAGGCAAAGGCTCAAAGGCTCAATGGCTGAGCCACCAGGAGTCCCAGTATCTGGTCTTTGTCTCTGTTTCTAGTAGAAAGCTCCCGAACCTTTGGGATTTCCTAAACAAAGAGAATGGAAAAAGTGTCTTTGTGATGTTAATTAGGTGACTTTTGGAAGCAGCTGGTTGCTAGGGGAACCAACTGTGGCTGTGTGGGGGGTGTTGGTGGGTTGGAGTTTTTGGTCCACTGGGGGAAGGGAGAGGGGCTAGAGGTTGAGTCAATCACAAAAGGCCAGTGATTTAATCAATCATGTCTATATGATGAAGCCTCCATAAACCCCCCCAAAAGAGCAGGGTTTGGAGAGCTTCTGGTTGACGAACCCATGGGGATTCAGAGAGACTGGCGGGCGTGCCGACAGGGTGCAGAAACTGTGTCCTTTCCCCATTCCCTGCCCTAAGCATCTCTTCCACGGGGGTGTTCCTGGCTTCTAATACCTCCTAATAAAGCGGTAATCTAGTCAGTAAAATGTTCCTGAGTTCTCTGAGCCTCTCTAGCAAATTAATCAAACCTGAGAAGAGAGTTGTGGGAACCTCTGATCTAGAGCAGGTGAGTCAGAAGTGCAGGTGACAACCTGGACTGGCGATGGCCGTCTGAAGGGGTGTGGACAGTCTTGTGAGATGGAGGGAACCCCTAACCCCTAACCTGGGGTCTGAGGCTGTCTCCTGGCAGACAGCGTCAGAATGGAGTTGAATTGTGGACACCCAGCTGGCGATGGAGAGTTGCTTGGTGGTGTGGGGGCCCCCCTTCTGGAGTTGTACTGGAATCAAGCATTTTTCAAAAGTGTCCCATAGGTGTTTGAAGACTCTCCTGGTAAAAAGGAGCTGAACTCTTCCAAAGCATCGTGTTTCTGCCACAGAGAGCTGTGGCCATGCCCGAGGGGAGACCAACAGGCTTAGCCAATCAACGTGTAGGCTCACGTCTTGCAGGGAAAAAGGAGAACATTTGTCATGTTAACGTGTGTTTGCATTTTAACACTGTTTATTTAGACCTGGACCTGTTGGCCATTTTGTACTCTCTTCAGTGTAGGCTTCCTAGGGCAACAGTGTGAAAACCTCTTATTTCCAGAACATAATACAGTATTTCTGCTGACACTCACGTGACAATTACAAGCAACTTTTCCCGCGGAGATCTTTCTCCTTCCTTTCGGTGCATTCTGCTCCAGGCCTCCTCAGGTTCCTCCATGCAGTATTGAATGGGAAACAAAGGAAAAAAATAAATTTCCTTACAGCCTACAGCACCTCCACAAGTCCTCGAGACAGGCAGAGCAACCTTGCTCTGGGAGCTCAGCTGCCTCAATGCTGATCCTCGCTGAGGGCAACGGGGAATCTTAGCCCGGCCCCCAGGAGCCTGTGAGTCTACTTTAACATATAAAAATTCCTTTAGAAATTTCCTTTATCTCTTCTCCCCCCCAAGATACATGTTGGCGATCATCCCCTGAGCACATGGCCCATGGATACACATCTGAAAGGTCTCATGACTCAGGTTTTATTAGATGGTAATAAATGACCTTCCCAGTGATAGCTAGCTAGCCCCTTC
Source organism: Canis lupus dingo (assembly GCF_003254725.2). NCBI lineage: Eukaryota > Metazoa > Chordata > Mammalia > Carnivora > Canidae > Canis > Canis lupus. The sequence continues at coordinate 60,374,740 of NC_064258.1, read as the reverse complement.
AGGGTCCTGGAAACCTTATTTCCTAAATACCTGGGAGGCTTGTGTTGTCTCCACCCCCCTCCCAAATTGAAAGTACATAATGGGCTCCTCTTCGTGACCCTGGGCAGCTCTTTCTGCCCATGGGCCCTGTCCCCGTGCTCTAAGAAAGCCAACGTTTGCACCAAAGACACCTCGAGAATTCTTTCTTGGCTGTGGGCTCTGAACCCCAACATTTTCCTACATCAGCATGACCTAAGATTAGAGCATGAAGTACCCCTAACGCCCCGGCTGCTCATTGTCAGCACTCAAGAGTCTCCTGGTTAACATGTCCTCAGGAGTTGTCAACCCCCGCGTCTGCTGGGCTCATCTGGCTGGAGCTGCGTGTTGTTGGGCTGGGGTTAGAAGGAATGTGGATGTGCTTTAGGCAGGACTTCATTTCACCACAGTTTCCGCCATGCCATTCTGTACACAGGGGCAGATTCGCCATTTGTGTCGATACTGGACTCTCCTGAGCATCTGTGCTTCAGAGCCTTTTTCCGTATTCGTTTTTCTTCTCCCTGCATAGGTCTGAATCGTCAGGTGAAGATAATGTTAATCTATTTACCTACAGTTAGTAACCGTATGTAGTGACCGTGTCTGAACCAAATGTCTCTAATTAATTTTTAGCATGTTTTTCTTTCTGAAAATGATTCTTTTCTTAAATCAACCATAGGAGTCAACATGCTTTACATCAGATCCTTTATTCATCTTATAGCTGGAAGTATGTGCCTTTTACCAACTTCTCCCGATTTTCTCCCTCCCCCAGGCGATAGCAAACACTTTTCTACTCTTTGTTTCTATGAGTTTGACTAAAAAAGATCCACACACAAGTAATACCATGCAGTATTTGTCTTTCTCTGTCTGACTTATTTTGCACCGTCATGGCCTCAGAGTCCATCTATGTTGTTGGGAGAGACTAGACTTCCTTCTTTCTCATGGCTGAATAATATTCCATTGTGTGTGTGTGTGTGTGTGTATGGGTTCTTTTTAAAACTCTCTAGTATTTTTCTAGAATATTTAACCATTCAAATAATATAATTTAAATAATTAAAATACTTTAAATAATGAAAAGTGCCACTCTTACCCAAAAGCAAGCCATATTATTATACCTCCCGCTCTGTACCCTAGCATGAGGGGTGTTACCCTTACTATAAGATAAGAGAACTGAAGCAGTCGTCTTGAGGAATTTTCAGATGAAGCATCGGGTGGATGAATTATCAGGTGGAAGACATGTAGTAATGAGGAGGTGGATCAGAATTAGCAGTAGTAGAGCGACAGTGTGAGAGGAGGACCAGAACACAAGGCCACGTTGTCCCCTCTGTGAAAAACAAATATCACCAGCAAGGAGAGTAAGTACAGGGGAGCAGCACCAGGGTGTGAGGGACGAGGTGGAGCACTAGGAGTGGAGTTAGCGTGCTAACTGGAGCCAGGGCCTTGCTCCCAGTCAGGGTAGGAGTCTCTCATTGATGGAGGTGGGGGGCGACTCATCTGTTGTGTCCATAGAATGGAGAGGATAAGCTTATTTATTCCTTAGGATTACTATGAGGATTTAAATAAGACAGTACGCATAGCACTTACCACTTTGTCTCCCACATATTAAGTGCTTAGTGAGGGCCAGGGACTATTACGATTATCTTGTCAGATATTTTAAAATAAGATAAATGGCCTGAGGTCAAAGTGCAGAGTGTGAGCAATCACAATTCAAGTCCAGATGTTCTGAATCCAGGAACTTTCCCAAATAGTCAACAAAACTATATAGAGCTTAAATAAAGTTAGCAATAGGCAATTATTACAGTTGTAAGTTACAATCTAAATGCTATGTGTTTCGTTATTTGTGGCAGTTCAACGATCTGAGACATTTTAAGTGAAATATCCCAAATATCTTTCTGGCCTTCTCAGATTTTTGTCAGTGTCTAGATTTATTTAATTGTCGTGAATGTTTCCAAAATGGATAGATCTTCTTCCTTTGACCTATAGTGGCCTTAGAAGAACAGATAGAAAATTCTAGTTCTCATATTGACTACTTGGATTTAATATTTAAAAAAAAGTAAAATACTCACCTTTCACTCCACTAGGATATTCCCTCAACATTTCACCAGTGTTTAGGCTTTTGAAATATGATAGGAATCACAAGCCCTAAATAGTTTTAGAGTATATCCAGAGAAATCTGCATTCAGACAAGAAGCACTAGCTGAATCTGGCATGGCCTGGAGGCAGGTGCTTAGTGCTTGATGAGCGTGGACTTCCTTGGGATAGTTGGACACAGTTGTGGTACAAGCTGTGACAGAGATATGGGCACAGGGAGGAAGCACAAGCTCTGACAAAGCAGATGAGCCCTGTCCTGCTCAGTTCCTATGTTGTGGCTCTGTCCCAGCTGCCTTTACGACTCAGGCTAAGCAAGCCCTGGGCCAGGCTCATCCTGATTCTCGACCTTCCCACAGTGGGTGGCAAAGCTGTGGCTGCAGGAGGGACCCTGAATGTGGGCTTGCCCCTCTGGGAAGGACAAGAAAGGACATGAGCAGTGCATACACTTAGTGCTAACACTTTATATGTCTGGGTGAAATGATTAATATTCCAACTTAAGTAGGTACAATTTACAGAAGAAACAAATTATAAGATGGATATAAAAATGTCCAATTTTATTTATAATTAAAGAAATATAGATTAAATCACCAGTTATACTTATTTTAAATGTATTTTTTTCATGATCTAATAATATGAATCAAAATCCTAAAGTATGTAAGTGTGTGTGGGAGGTTATATGAATATGTATATATATGTTCATTACTTTGAATATAACATATATATATATACATATATATGTTCATTAATTCCTCTACAAAGAATCTGTTGTAGGGGCACCTGGGTGTCTCAGTGGTTGAGTGTCTGCCTTCGGCTTGGGGTGTGGTTCTGGAGTCCTGGGATTGAGTCCTGCATTGGGCTCCCTGCAGGGAGCCTGCTTCTCCCTCTGCCTGTGTCTCTGCCTCTCTCTGTGTGTCTCTAATGAGTAAATAAATAAAATCTTAAAAAAAAGAGAATCTGTTGAAGGAGTTGGGTTCACAAGTGTGCTGGGATGTATATTCAGGAGGTTTTGGTCCAAGATGGCACTGAGGGAGACCCTGAACTCACCTCCTCCACCAAACACACTCAATTACACCTATTAATAGACCAATTCCTCCTGAAGAAGAAGTGGGTGTTGACAGCTTCTCAACAGTCAAAGATACAGAGAACAGCAAGAGAGATGGAGACATGACAACAAAAGGGATCTCCACTCCCTGAACTGCAATAGGGAGGGACAGTATTGAGGGGCTGGGACTGGATCCCTCTTTTCTTGGGCAGAAGAAAAAAGCTGAGGTTTAAAAGAGCAACCATCATAGAAAAGAGCCAGCCCTAGAACTCCAACCAATGGCAGAGAAGCTTCTGGAACTCATTCTGTATCAGAGGGACTGGAGAGCAACATGATTTATGCTCCCACTGCCCTTTGGACGTGCAGACCAGAACAGGGTCCAAATGTCATAACCTGATCATCACAGCAAGTTTGTAACCTCAGTGAGCCTGTGACCTTAGTAAGCCCAGAGTCCACAAGCCCACACCAGCCCCTGTGGTGCTGGAGCCCAGACGATAAGCTGCTTTTTTTTCCTTTTGTCTCTTTTCTCTTTTATTATTTTATTTACTATTATTTTCTTTCTGTATAAAGCTGCAGCTTAAAAGAGAAACTAGAATATATAGCTACAGCTAGTCAGTTAAAGGGACCATGCACACACTGTCTGCACAGAGATGACCACACAAAAGACCATTCCTTTAAGTTTAGGAGAAGTAGCTATTCTACTTGATCCATAGAAAGTCAAGCAAAATAGGGAGAAAGAGGAATACTCTCCAAAAGAAAGAACAAGGAAAATTATCCCTCATAAAAGAGTCTTAATAAGTAAGTAACCAATATGCTTGATAAATAATTTAAAGTAATGATCATAAAGATACTCCCTGGGCTGGAGAGAAGAGTGCAGGAACTCAGTAAGAACTTCAATACAGAGAGAAAATATAAACCAGAACAAGTCAGAGTTGAATAATTGAAATAAAGACATACTAGAAGGAATCAACAGTAGATGAGAGGATGCAGAAAACAGATCAGTGATCTGGAAGATGGGGTAATAGAAGGTGCACAAACTGGACAGCAAAAAGAGGAAAGAACTTTTAAAAATGAAGATAGGTTAAGAGAGCTCTTAGACAACAGGAAGTGAACAAACTTTCATATTATAGGAGTCCCAGGAGAAGGAAAGAGAGATAGATAGAAAACTTATTTTGAAAAAAATAACAACTGAAAACATCCCTAATCTAGAGAGGGAAATAGACATCAAAGTCTAAGAAGCACAGGGTTCCAAACAAGATGAACCCAAAGAGGTCCACTTGATGACACATGATAATTAAAATGTCAAAGTTTAAAAGTAAGGAAAGAATCTTAAACGCAGTAAGAAAGAAACAAAAAGTCACCTATAAGGGAAAAATCTATAAAGCTATCTGTTGACTTTTCAGCAGAAACTTTCAGGCCAGAAGAGAGTGGCACGATGTATTCATAGTCCTGAAAGGAAAGGCCTACAACCAAGACTGTCCCTGGCAAGGTTAACATTCAGATTTGAAGGAGGAATAAAGAGTTTCCTAGAAAAAAGATAAGGGGGTTTGTCAGCTAAACTAGCCTTACAAGAAATGTTAAAGAGCTTTCTTTAACTGGAAAAGAAATGACAGTAATTAGACAGAAGAAAATTATGAACAAAATATGATGACATATTCATAGACAGTGTAGGAGGTAGTGAAAGGAAAAAGACGAGAAGGGGGAAAAGAAAAGGAAAGAAGTTTTTTTTTTTTTTTTTTTTTTAAGAATATATTTGAACTTAAATGACCATCAAATTAATATAGGATGCTATTTACTTAGGATGCTGCATATGAACCTCATGGTAATCACAAACCTAAGACCTCTGAGAGATACACAAAAAATAAAGAGGAAAAAAAAAAGCCAAACATAACACTGTAGAAACTCATCAATCGCAAGGAAAGACAGCAAAAGAAGACGAAAGAAAAAACCACAAAACCCAGAAAACAAATAGAATTGTGATAAGTACCTACCAACTGATTATTATTTTAAGTGTAAATGTTCTAAAAACTTCAAACAAAAGACATGGATGGCAGAATGGGAACGGAAAGAAATCCCATACATATGCTGCCCACAAGAATATCACCTCAAAACTAAAGACGCAAACAAACCGCGATGTTTCTAGCAGCTCTATGTACAATAGCCACATTACAGAAGCAGCCCTAATGTCCGCTGAATGAGGAATGGATAAAGAATATGTGGTCTATACATACAAAGGGATATCAGCCATGAAAATGAATGAAATCTTACCATTTACAACTATGTGGATGGAGCTAGAGGGTATGATGCTAAGCAAGATAAGTCAGAGAAAGACAAATGCCTACGATTTTTCTCACAAGTACAATTTAATAAACAAAACAAATAAGCATAAGGAAAAGAAAAGAGAGAGAGGCAAACCAAGAAACAGACTCTTAATTATAGAGAACAAACCGATGGTCGCCAGAAGGGAGGTGAGCGGGAGGATGGCTTAAGTAGGTGATGTGGACTAAGGAGTGCACTTGTGATGAGCACTGGGTGCTGTACATGAGTAATGAATCACTAATTGTACACCTGACACTAATATTAAACCGAATGTTAACTAATTGGAGTTTAAATAAAATCTTAACACAAAGAAGGTGAAGGGATAGAAAAACATTCACCAAGCAAATGTTAAAAAACAAACAAAAAAAGCCAGAGTAGCAATACTTATATCAGACAAAATAGACTTTAAAACTAAGAATGGAACAAGACACAGAGATGGATACTACTTAATGACAAAGGAATCAATCCAACAAGAGGATATGTCAGTTGTAAATATGCATCCAACACTGGAACATCTAAAATGTGCAAAGTAAGTATTAAAGGACATAAAGAGAGGAATTGATGGTAATACCATAATAGAAGAGACACTAGCAACCCCTTTACATCAATGGATAGATTATTCAGGCAGAAAATCAATATGGAAACAATGTCTTCGAACGACCTATTGGACCCAGATGCCCATAACAGATATATACAGGGTATTGCATCCTGAACAACACAATATATATTCCTTTCAAGTGCACACAAAACATGCTTCAAAGTAGATCACACATTGGGCCACAAAATAATACTCTGTGAATTTAAGCAGATTAAAATCATGCCATGCATTGTCTAAAATGACAATGGTATGAAACTAGAAATAACTCATGAGAAAAAAAATCAGAAAAAAAATACAAACACGTGGGGATCCAACAACATGATACTAAGCCAATGGGTCAATGAAACAATCAAAGAAGAAATTAAAAAAAATGGGACAAATGAAAATGAAAACACAATGGTCCAAGCTCTTTGGGACACAGTGGAAGCAGTTCTAAGAGAGAAGTATATAGTGATACCAGTCTATCTCAAGACCCAAGTAAAAGCTTAAATAAACAATGTAATCTTACACCTAAAGGAACTAGAAAAAGAAGAAACACAAAGCTCAAGGTGAGTACAAGAAAGGAACGGATAAACATCAGACCAGAAATAAGTGACATAGACACTCCAAAACAATAGAAGAAATCAATAAAACCAAGAGATGGTTCTTTGAAAAGATAAAGGAAGTTGACCATCTGTCAGCCAGACTAATCAAGAGAAAAAGAGCAAAGACCCTAATACGTAAGAACAGAAATGAGAGAAAAGTAACAACAGACAGCACAGAGATACATCGAATTATAAGGGGCTACTGCAGAAGATATAAGCAAATTGGACAATCTAGAAGAAATGTATAAATTGCTAGAAATATACAATCTTCCAGAACAGAACCATAAAGAAATAGAAAATCTGAGCAGACTAATTACAAGTTACAAAATGAATCAGTGATCAAGACAACCAAAAAATAAAATTCCAGATCAGATGGATTCACAGGTAAATTCTAGCAAATACATAAGGAAGTATTAATACCTATTCTCCTCAAACTGTTCCAAAAAATAGAAGAGGGAGGAAAGCTACCAGATACATTCTATCAGGACAGCATTTCCCTGATATCAAAGCTTGATGAAGATACCACAAAAAAAAAAAAAAAAAAAGAAGAAGAAAACCACAGAACAACGTCCCTGATTAAAATGGATGCAAATTCTTCAACAAAATATTACCAAGATGCGTGTGACGATACATTAAAAAGACTATTCACTATCATCAAATGGGATTTATTGGAGGGATGCATGGAAGGCTCAATGTTGGCAAATCAACCAACGTCCTATACCACATCAACCAGACAAAGGATAAAAATCATATGATCACTTCGATGGGGGTAGAAAAACATTTGACAAAACTCAACATCCAGTCATCACCGAGACTGTCAATGAGGTGGGTGCTCACGGGCCCCCACGCAGCCTTCAGGTCAAGAACTTAGGCCGACACACGTTCGTCAAGCACCTTCTAGAAGACACATCTGTCCTCGTAGAGGAGCCATCTGGTGGTTTCCAATCCTGGCAGGCAGGCACTGTCGCCTCTTAGGAAGACCCTGTTGAGAAACTCTCTGGAGAGGCTGCACAGCCCGACTCCCTCTGGGTCATCTCCCAAGCCAAAGAGTGAAGGTGCGGGCATCTTACGCTGATGATGCGATTCAGCATGTCCTCTGGGGATCCCGATAAAAATGGGAGCTCTCAGCGCCTGACCCTTGTCCCGCTTCATCTGGAGGCCACTCTGGCCCCTGAGCCGAGCCGGCGAGTCAGCCTGGCTCAGCGTTCTTCGGCCTCCTTGCGGTGCCGAAGAGGACCGATTATTTAGAAATGCGCTTCTGCTTTTGGGCAGCGTTGCCAAGGGAAAGTAACGTGCCCTTGGACTGGTGGCCCTGCCTCAGTGGGACGGCTCGCAGGGAGGCCGGGCGAGCCGAGCCGAGGTACCCTGCCGAGCGGAGCATCCTTGGGGTGACCCTTTCCTGAGTCCGGTGGGACAGCCTGGGTGGGAACTGGGGGAACGTCTCACCGTCGCTTATCTTTAGAGGGAGATTCTCAGCAGCTCAACAAACCCCTGGTGTCGCAGCCTCTTGCGTGGCATTGAATTCTGGATCTGCGGCTTCAGTTGGAGTCAGCGTGTTTTCCTCCCGTGAACCAGGGATGGGATGAACTGTGGAATGACCTAGACGGCTACTGAGGCCTAGCGCCTGCCTCTTCGGGGTTCACACCCAGAGCAGCTTACCCAGCGGTGTGGGTAACACCTCCGAGACAGTCGTACACCGCAGGCCCCGCACACTATCCTGCACAAAGTGGGAGTGAACAAAGCCCCCTTTCTGTAATGGCGGGGCTCACTGGGCGCATCAACAAGCAGTAGGGTAATTCGGCGCACCACCGTCTTCTGAGCTGGCCTGCCCTCTCTGCCACTCTTCTGGACGTAGACAACCCTCAAGAAGGGTGTAGTGTGTCTCTAAGCTTTTAGAAAAGCCAGTAATTCAGCTTACAAATAATTGTTCAGGGATAAGACATTCGGGACTTGACTGGCATTTCCAGAAGAGTCAGGTGACTCGTGTTTCTCTTAATCATTTTTTTATGATTCATCCTAAACGAAGGTCAGTCTGTGTATGGATTGTGCTCATAGGTATGTTAAAGTCGGTGTGAAATTTCTGACCCTCCTCTCTTCTTTTATGACCCCAACCGGCACATCAGCTGGATACGGGAATGGGCCATCAGCGTCCTCCTCCTCAGAGATGACCTGTGCGGGCGCCTCCACCGGCCTCCTGGTCTTCTCGTGGCCTGTGTGTCTGTATGGACAGACTTTGGAGGCGGTGCCTGGTTAGCGAGGACTCCTGGGTGTAACGGGGAGGATTTCACTGAGCAAAAATCACACCCACGTGCACACACACGGGTGCCCGGGCTCTTTCCGGCCTTGCTAGGAGAAGTACTTTGTCATCAAATGAGTCACTTTTGCTTGTACCCGATTGCTACCAAATTCACGGTAGGTGTGGTAGCACCGTAGGCATTACTAACTCTCCGGCCCTATTACTAACATCCATATTGAAGGGCTGTGCCTCGTGCTGGCTGCTTCATTCGCACCGCGGATGACATGTGCTCCTGGAGTCCAGCTGCAGGGCGTGGGATGCGGGCGCGAGTCTGTCTAGCAGCCACCTCTGGGAGTTGCATGGGGTCTATGCATGACTTCAGCAATGGAATCCAGATTTCTGGTCTCTTTTGCCAGCGTCTCTGAAAACGAATGCACACGCCAGGCGCAGCCTGTGAGATCTGTGACTACCACTGGTCCCGCAAGTGCCTCAGCTCAAGGCCGAGTCTCTGGGACGGCAGAAAGACAATGGACGTGCATCAGAGAACCAGAGGATGCCGCCGGCTCCACATTGTTCCCTTTGCCTTGTGCCACTTTCCTCTTACCAGGTAACAGCAGCCTCGGATAATGTTTGTTAGGCCCCCGTGGGCCGGTGCCACAATTATCCTTCGTGTTAGTGAGTTGCCCTTTGTAGTTGTTCATGTTACATTTTTTTTTCCTAAAGTTTCCCCAAATGGGTAGGCAAAAAAACAAAAACAAAAACAAAACAAAACAAAACAACCCAAAAAACAAACAAACCAAAAAAAAAAAAAAACCCAAAAAAACAAACCTCATCTAGATAAAAAAACAAGTTGTAAATTCTGGAAAAAGCTGTTTTGAGTTTAGGACCTTAGTGGGTTCCCCCCACTTCCCCTGTGGTAGGGAAACCGTTGTGAACTACTTCCACCCAGTAAGTGCGTTCCGTTGGCCCCCACTACGCACGTGGACCCCGAGGGTGGCTGCACTCCCGGAAAGAAGGCAACGGAGCAGGGACCCTGTCACCCTGTGGATGGCCCGATGCTCTGTGAACCCTTCATTATCCAGGCTCAGGGACGTTGGAAAACTCGCCCAAGGTCCCCCCGCTGACCCAGGCCCGGCCCACTGAAGCCTCATGCGCGTGGCCCCTCGTGTGTCGTCTGATGCTCGAGGCCCCCGGGCGGCATTTCCCAAAGCCCCCAGCGCAGCGGGCCCTGTTCAGTTACACGCAGCTCCTTTCTGGAAGAGCCGGGGGTACACGGGCTCCATAGCAATTTTCACGATTTTTGTTACCGATACAGAGCACACATCAAAGCCGAGCCCTTGGCCTAGCGGGGAGGGGGGGCTGCCTGGCTCCAGCCCACACTTACCAGGACCCCAGGAGGGATGAATGCAGGACAAGGGGGAGGAAACAAGGCGAGGGCAAGGCTGAGGTCCAGGCCCGGACTCTGATCTCTTATTTGCAGTTTGTGGGTCTTATGCTCAAGGACCCCCTCCCCGTGCCAGGGGGGCCCCCAGGGCTCTGTTTGTCACCTGTCATCTCCTGGGGTCTCCGTCTGAAGCCTCTGCCTCAGACCCACCCCGAGAGTGCTCCCCCCAATCACCTGGGTTTTGGCGTTTGCTCAGACTCTTCCCAGTTGAACGTGCCTCAGTTTACCTTATACAAAGGCAAGAGCAAGTGTCCAGATTGAATCTGTGCGGTGTTCGCTCCCAGGAGAGGGTTGCTCCGCTGGCGCCTTCTGCCCGCCTGGAATCCAGAGCACCAGGGCTGACGTCTACACTGGCTCGGTGTGGTCTGTGCCAGGACCTCGGAGAGGGTCTTGGGTTCCCTGAGCCTCCGCTCCGCCTTCCCCACAGGTGACGCACTTGCAGAGCTGCCCCTGGGTACAGGGTGGTTTTCTGGGCCTGGGTCCCTGGGAGGTCTCAGCCACAGAGCACAGTCCCCTGAAGGGGGAAACCGACGCTTAACCCCGGAGCCGGGCGCCGTGACGCGTGCTCTCACCGTCCACCTGCTGGCGGAGGCTGCCCCCCTCTGTGAAAATTGAAAATCGTGTTTTAAAGACTCTCCGTTCAGGACGGTCACGCGTGCACTGAGGACAACGCTGTTGTGCCTCCAGGGTTGACATTGAAAACCGTATTTGCGGTGATCAGCATGCAAGAGTGCACGATAGGACAGCCCCAGTCTGCGTGTCAAGAGCCGGGGGGATGCGAGTGGCATCTGTGGTCCGGGCTCCGGGGTCGGACTTTGCTCTGTCTCCGCCCGCAGGGTGGCTCCGGGGCTGCCCCTGCCCACCTGCCCACCTGCCCGGCGGCGTGTGCTGCTGGCTCAGCCACGGTCATGGCCTGGCCGCCGTGAACCATGGGCGCGTCCCCGGACCTAATTCCCATCTGCGCGACCGCCGCCCCCAGCACACCTGCCCCCTGGGGTCCTTGTGCGCCCGTGGCCGGGTCCGGTGCACCTGCTTGCGGTGATGTCGCCAGAGCAGCCCTCTGACTGCAGGGCCCAAGCCTTTTCTTGGCTGTGCGGCCTGGGGCGAAACCCCAAACCTGGGGTGTGGGCCGCGGGGCCCCTGGCCCGTGGCCGGGTCCCCCCGAAGCTCTGCCCTTCGTAGCCTGTGCTCCAGCCCCTCTGCCTGGGTCTGTTCCTCTTTCCCTGGAACCCCAGGCTCTGCTCAGCAGGCGCTCCCGTGCTCCACTCTGGCTTTGTAGGGAGAGCCAGCTTCCACCCGGGCCTCCCCTCCTCTGGGGAGCCTTCCAGAACCACCTGATTCCCCGTCTCTCCGGGCTGGGTCGGAGCCCCTCTTATGTCTGATGAAACCGCAGGGGACGGTATCGCCCTGTGCACCGGTGCACACGGCCTCGGCCCCACTTCACCTCCGAGGTTTGCAGACAAAGGACCTCTGACACGTCCATGTCTCATCTTCTGGAATGACCCCGAAGCCTGGATCTCAATAAATGCTTAGTTAAGGTTGCAGCACTGGGGACTGTGATCCAGGCCACAGAGAGGTGTGTTTGCACACACGTGAGGCCACGGAGAGGCGTGTTCTCGACAGGCCTGTGCAACGCTCCCTGTGCACCTGCCCTTCATTGGGGTAAGTGCGGGACGAGAGCCGCCGGGAAGAAGCGCCACCTCCGTCAGGTCCCAGGTGAGTCCAGCAAGCACTCGGTGCACAGTGCGCGCGGGCGGCAGAGCGGGTTCTGCTCTCCCGAAGCTTGGGGATTAGGTGGGAATCGAGTCATTAGCGCTTCCAGCCACTTGGGACTTAACCAGGTTCAGCTGTGAGGAATGTCGCCTGTCATCTGTGCCTGGAGCACAAGCCCCGCTGTCCCCACGGATTGAGTCGCAAGCCGACGGCCCGGATGGCAGGCTCCCTGGGGCCGTTGCAGCTCCATCGGGGGGGGGAGGGGGGGTGGAGGCAAGCGGGGGGGGGGGGTCGGGCCGAAGGCAAACCCACAGGGTCTTGGCTTCTAGGTCCTGCAAGGGGCGGAGATCCTGTTCCAGGGAGCTGGCAGGAGGACCTGGCTCTTGGGAGGGGACCTGTGAGAGGTGATGGGCCAGCTGAGGGGTGAGTGAGGGCCGGGTCGGCCTGACCCTGGGGGGCAGGAAGTGCAGGTGGGCACAGGGCGTCGCAGGGGGCGTGGTGGTGGAGGCAGCTGTGCCTGCACCAGACCTGAGGCAAGCGGGGTCCGGGGTCTCAGCTGGGATGCGTGGGGCCAGTTGAGCAGGCCCTGAGCAGGCCCCGAGCAGGCCCCCAGCAGGCCCCCCAGCAGGCTGTCCTGGGGGGGAGGCGGAGACGTCGGGAGAACGCCAACCAGCTATGAGTGCAAGCATCACTGTTTCGTGACCTCATTCATGGGCCCCAGCTGTCCTGGCCAGATGCGGGCTTTGTCCTGGGTGACAGTGGAAACCAATCACGTGGCAGAGCAGCACCTTCCGAGGGTCGCTCAGGCCACGAGCAGGCGTGGGGCGGTGGGGCCCGGGAACCCGGCCGCGCCCTGTCAGCCGAGGAGCAGGTGGGCCGTCGAGGCCGGGTTTGCAGCAGAACCGGACACGAAGCATTTCAGGGCAGGACGTCCTTCTCCTCTTCTCTAACATAAAACTGGGCTGTATTTTCCCACATTTGGTAAAAAGCGTGCTTCCAATCTCCAACGCGGAGTGCAGAGCAGGAGCCGGGAGCGCATGTTTAGAACTGATTTATGGGCCCCAGAAGGCCACCCGGAGAAAGATCTCTGCGGCTTGTGAGGTCTTTTATTTTTTTTTTTTATTTTTTTATTTTTTTCCTGAATTACTTAGTATCTGATTTAGACAGTTAAAATCTTCAGCTTGGGATTTTTGCATCTAGATTGGGCACAGCTTTGAACCTCTCCTCCAATGCATATTTCATGATTAGGATCCTCAAGCCCCGAAACCTCCCTGGAAAAAAAAAATTCTGTACCTTGTGGTTTGCTTAATACACTGGAGGTAGATGAATTCAAGGAGCCACCCCTTAATCTAATAAGAAGTACTTTTAGAAACAACACTTAGAATAATTGAAAATGGCATTGGACAACAACCACAGAAGTACTAAAAGGAAAAAAAAGATTCGATTTTTAACTGTGGACTTTTTAAATGAAAATATTTTATTTTATTTATTTATTTATTTTTTTAAATTAAGTATTGCAATTCTCATTGCCTTTTTTTTTTTTAATTTTTATTTATTTATGATAGTCACAGAGAGAGAGAGAGGCAGAGACACAGGCAGAGAGAGAAGCAGGCTCCATGCACCGGGAGCCCGATGTGGGATTCGATCCCGGGTCTCCAGGATCATGCCCTGGGCCAAAGGCAGGCGCCAAACCGCTGCGCCACCCAGGGATCCCCTAAATGAAAATATTTTAGAAGGAATGAGTTTAAAGACTGTAATGAGGGGCGCCTGGGGGGGGCTCAGCGGCTGAGCATCTCCCTGTGGCCCAGGCGTGACCCTGGGGTCCCGGGATCGAGTCCTGCATCAGGCTCTGGCAGGGAGCCTGCTTCTCCCTCTGCCTGTGTCTCTGCCCCTCTCTCTGGGTCTCTCAGGAATAAATACATAAATAAAGCCTCCAGCACCTTCCCAAGCACATGAGAGGCGGCCTCCTCTGGAGGCTCACTTGCCCAAAGCCTCTCCCCATTGCACTTTCTCTTTCAGGGTCATCTTTCTCCACGTCGCACGTCCTGCATGAGCTGCTACGTTTAACTGCTGGATTCTTACATTCACTGGGCTCCGTTTTGTGGTGAGATCTTTGCCCATTCCATTTTTTTTGTGTCAAATATGGCCACAGCCACTTCTTGCAGGATACATCCATGAAGGCAAGGGAAACAGAAGCAAAAATGAGCTATTGGGACTTCATCAGGATAAAAAGCTTCTGCACAGCAAACAGTCAACAAAACTAAAAGACAACCTATAGATGGGAGAAGATATTTGCAGATGATGTATCAGATACAGGGCTGGTACCCAAGATCTAGAAAGAACTTAGTAAACTCAACAGCAAGGAAACAAACAATCAGAAAGGGAGACAGAACCTGAGAGACTCCTAATTCTGGGAAACGAACTAGGGGAGGTGGAAGGGGAGGAGGGCGGGGGGTGGGGGTGAATGGGTGACGGGCACTGAGGGGGGCACTTGACAGGATGAGCACTGGGTGTTATTCTATATGTTGGCAAATTGAACACCAATAAAAAATAAATTTATTAAAAAAAAGGAAACAAACAATCCAATCATAAAATGGGCAAAAGCCATGAACAGACATTTCACCAAGAAGACCTAGACATGGACAACACGCACGTGAGAAAATGCCTTTCTTTCCCCTACAGGGCAGCTCCCCCTCATCCTTTGGAGTTCAATTCTGTTTTAGTCACACTAAGTCTGTCTCCTTTTGCTTGTCTCCCTCTGGGAGTCCCTAGGACATTGTGCGCCTGATTAGAAGTGTTTCTGGGATATATGCATACGTGCGTGTTTTCATGTTTTCAGGTTCACATGGTGATTGCCTGGTGTGTGGACACAGACCAAATATCATTTATCTTTAAAACCTTGGCACATTCATAGCCGTAGTGTCCGCAGCAGCTGACAGGTGGACAACCCGTGTCCGTCACAGATGCCTGGGTGAACAAGCAAAGCATGGTATATGCATTTAGCAGAACACTATTCAGCCCCAAAAGGGAGGGGCGTCCTGACACCTGGCACGAGATGGATGAATCGTGAGGACGTCACTCTCAGTGAAAGAACCCAGTCACCAGAGGGCAAACACTGCCTGATGCCGTTCATATGAGGCTCCTGGCCCAGGTAAATTCAGAGGCAGAAAGGACAACGGGGGTTGCCGGAGCTGGGGACGGGGGTTGGAGCGTCCGTGTTTAATGGGTGCCGAGCGTCGGGCTTGCAGGATGAAGTGTGTGGAGGTGGGGCTGATGGCAGCGCAGCGTCGTGCCCGTGCCCGCTGCCCCTGTACCCACACTTAGAAAAGGTTACGGTGTAAATCTTGCATTCTGCAGGTTTTACTAGGAGAAGCAAACCAACAGACCCTACGTGAGCGCCCCCAGAGCTGCCTGGCACGCTCCTTGGTGGCCGGGTCACAAGGAGCCTCCCCACTGGAGGGCGGGGAGGATAGTTTTATTAAAGGGAGTGCAAGTGCTCTGGTTTCCGTGGGCCTTTTGCAACATACCCGGTTATTTATTTGAGAGTTAGCTGTTGTCGGGAAGGCTTTCTCTGCTTTTATTTATTGTCTTTGGATGACTTCTTGGGGGGGGGGTATTTATTTTAGAGACAGCGGATGAATGAGCACGCAGCGGGGTGGGGGCAGAGGGAGAGGATCTCAGGCACACTCCCTGCGGAACGCAGAGCTGGATGCGGGGCTTGAACCTATGACCCCGGGACCGTGGCTTGAGCCAAAATCAAGAGTCAGACGTTGACCCGGCCGAGCCAGCCAGGCGCTCCTGTCTTTGGGTAATTTTGGAAAGGACATTGCCCTGTGTCTTCTAATCCCAGGGTCTGTCTTCGTGGAGATTCCTCACAGTGGGAGATAGGAGAGCTTGGCGCTCCCCTGAGCCCGGGGCTGCCTCTGCAGTGGGCCGCGCAAACAGGAGGTGCCCGCCCCTAGGAACTCAGAGAAGACGTCCCGCCTCCCGAGCCCACGGCGTTTTCGCGCGAGGCTCTCCCCTCACTGACCTACCTCTGAATTCTGCTGCGAAACCAAACACTGATTCTGGGGAATCTGAAAAATTTGACCACATGAAACAAAGTAAACAGTAGGACTGGATTTGAAGTATATATAATGCTGACATTAAAAAAAAAAAAAAAAGACAATTGTTAAAAAAACGAACAAACCCGATTGTTAACAATGCTTTTCCAAAACTCAAGGACATGTCTAATGAAAATGTACGTCGAAATAAGTTGAAAGGGACACATTTCACTCCAGGGGTAATGGGATCAAGCACTGGGTTTAGGAGATTAGAGTGGAATTGAGTCATATTTTGTAAGGAATCTGGAAAAAGATACATTAGTGCTGAGAAGAAAGATAAAAATCGATAGTTGTCCCTCGTGCAGTTTAACAAATGAAGTCAGCCTGCGAGCACTAAGGAGACAGAATGCAAATTCCATTCGATGTGCTCCCGTGGGTTTCATTTTATTAATTAATTAATTAATTAATTAATTTATTTATTTTTTCCGTGGGTTTTATTTTAAAGGAAACACAGAATCAAACTATCAAAGGTTTAAATCTCTGATTGACATGAGCCATTATCACAAAATAGAAATGTCAGTGACACTGATCCATAGAATTGGGATATTTTTATTAAAAATATTTCTGAAAAACCAAAACATCAATTTCTAGAGATTTACCATCAGCCTCTCTTGCATGTAACTTTGGGCCTCGGTGCGCGTGGACGGCCCGCTGCGTGGTGCTGAGTCTTCAGAGCCCATCTCCCGAGGGTGCGTCCTGCAGGAGCAGAGGAGCGTCAGCCGCCACCTGCCCCAAAGCATCACCTGGAAACTCAGGACTATTTTATGAGAAATTCAAGTGATTTCTTCAAGCAGGAGACACTGAGCTTATGGAATTAGTTTACAGATGGCCTCTGGGTCTTCGAAGAATGCTGCACCGTGTAGTGAAGTCTAACCTGACCGGACGTTCCTAAAAGTTCCTGAAGCCCCGGGTCACTGGGAAGGTCACTGGGAAGTTCTTCTCACCCAGGCACCGCCCCATCCAAGCTTTAACATCTCTTTGGAAGCTTTTATTTTGAAATCTGTGATTAAAAATTTTATTTTGGGGGCACCTGGGTGGCTCAGTACTTGAGCATCCACCTTCGGCCCAGGGGGTCATCCTGGAGTCCCCGGATCGAGTCCTACGTTGGGCTCCCTGCCTGGAGCCTGCTCCTCCCTCTGCCGGTGTCTCTGCCTCTCTCTCTGTGTCTCTCATGAATAAATAAATAAAATCTTTAAATAATTTATTTTTACTGGAGCACCTGGGTGGCTTAGTCGGCTAAGCATTTGACTCGATTTCAGCTCAGGTCACAATCTCAGGGCCGTGAGGTCAAGCCCTATGTCAGGCTCCATGCTCAGCGCTGAGTCTGTTTGAGATTCTCTCCCTCTGCTCCTTCCCATCATAAATAAATCTCTCCCTAAAATAAATAAATAAATCTTTAAAAAAATAAAATTTTATTTCTATGAAATACACCTTAGAATCTCTTTCCTGTCGGTTTATTCAATACAGTGATTGTTTTACGATGTAGAACTCCAAGCATTTTTTAAAACATTTCTATGTTCCTAGAGACCATCCAGAACCACCTCGGGTTTTTCCGAGACATAAAACTCTTCTTACGCCTAACGTTTATGTTTTCATTTGGTTTCCCAAATTCCTCAGTTTCTTTGAAATTCTTAAGATGATCTTTACTTCCTGGTAGAGGCTGCTTGACTGAGATTCAAGGACACGTTTTCAGAACCCAAACAGTGTATTCTACAGAACCACTGTATTAGCAACTACTTGTTTGTGATAGTATGTAAACGAATTTTGTATTTCACCCTTGCGATCTTTCTCAACATGGTTTTTATGAAATGAGAAGATTAAAGGTACCCTTAAGCCATCTAGTTGAAAGCTGGTAGAGGCAGCAAGGCCACTGAAACTCACCATCGTTGAGTATCTCATTATTTTATTTATTTATTTATTTATTTATTTATTTATTTATTTATCTATTTGAGTATCTCATTTTTAAGTTTTGACATTATCTGGGGAACATAGCTAATACGATGCCTTTCAACCTGCCTCAGCATCGCTAATGCCTTGATTTCACTGCTGTCTTCTACCTTTGGGCAGATTACCTTGGTCTAGGAAGTCTTACCATGTGTGGTTATACAAAGCTTGTTTCTTTCTTTCTTTCTTTCTTTCTTTCTTTCTTTCTTTCTTTCTTTCTTTTTTTCTTCTTTCTTTCTTTCTTTCTTTCTTTCTTCTTTCTTTCTTTTTATGAGACAACTGAAATAATTACCATTTTTTCTCCTGCCATGTCAGGGTTTCCACCATTCGCTTTTGAACTCCTTAAAAAACACATTATCTTATTCGTCTTATCTGCACATCACGATGATAGATGTATTCGTTGAGTGAGCTAATGAGAATGCGAGTTTAGGTACCAAAGTTGGATTTGGGATCTTTTATTTTTTTTACTTAGCAATAGAAAGTGTCATATGGGGACGCTCTAATAAGAAAACAAGAATGGTAGAAATTCACCTTAAGATTCAGCTTGTCCAGAGTTTATGTCCATTACAAACGTGCCTGGTTTATGGACTGAAATGCCAGAGTGGCAATGCGGTTGGTCAGGGAATCCTGTCCCAGTGACTCACAGGCCTTCTTACGCTTGTGAGCAATCGAGGCACGCAAAGAGAGTTGACCTAGAGTCCTGGTTCTGAGAGGGGACAGAGTAATACGAGAAACGGGAACAAACAGGGGAACACACTAACTTCAACATCAACAGCAATGAGGAAATGTCCCTTGAAATGAAAGGAAAATGGCATAAAATTACAAATAACACAGCTGCATGTTGTATTTTATTTGAAGTCACTCAGGCCACATGGGGGTTCAGAAGAGATTACCACGCAGAGGCGTCATGTCAGACTTCATGAAATCCGTGGACAGATGACCTTCGCGACACTCCTCTAATAGAAGCCCATGTAACAGGCCCACAAATCTGTTGCAATGTCTGGGAAAATCTGCTTCTTATGAAAGTTGTTTTAGACTAGGAATGATTACGCTATTTTATGCTACATTAAATTGTGAGATTCCCTAAAGCAAAGTTTTCAAGATACTAAAGTGTCTCATTGTTAGTTTTTTTTTTAATATGAAGGAAATTTTGCTGTATTGGAAAACAGCAAAAATAAAAATTTCAAGTATCTTTATTTTCATGGTGATTTAAAAGAAAAATAATGTGAACGATATCCATGTGTATTTCTTTATCCAACTGATATTATAATCATTTGAGACATACACACCATAATTTGCGTGAAAAAAGCACAAAGATGAAGAAAAAAAAGTGACTTCTGATAACTTGATAGAAGATTGTATTATCTGAAAACTGTTTTCTTAATTTTCAAGTGTACGTTTATTTCACGTTTCCATTAGGTGGCACTGTGACTATATTGATGGAAGGAGCAGTTCCTTCCTTTCATAGTGAATGTAAATTTTTTTCCTAATTCTGACTTTATTTCACCAGCTGTTAAAAGCCTGTTATATAAGGGGTTCCAGCCACAGAAGTAGATGGCAGTCTTAAGTCTGAGGCTCATGATCCAAAGGTCAGGAATCCTAGAAACACTGGGAATGGACTGTGCTGGGTCACTGCTGCCTCCAGATGTCTGAGAGGATCAGACTCTGCTCTGGAGAAGATATTCCCGGAGCGAGCACACCAAGAAAGGTGGTCAGACGGGAGATAGGGCTTTACTGGGCTCCCGGAGGAGGATGCAGGGCTTTGTTCTCTAGAATACGCACAGGCAGATGCACCTGCCACCCACTGACAGTTTGGTCTGCTGGGTGGGACGCGTTCGGGGAGCGGATTGCAGGTCCCTGTGGCTCTGCTGGCCAGTGGAGGTGGGGCGCTCAGGGCCCTGTGAACGGCGCTTCTGCGGAAAGAGCCACGACCCCTGAGGACCAGCCGGTAGCCTGTGCAGCAGGGCCCAAGCCCTACCAGGACACCCCCACAGGGCTGGGAACCTCCTTCCTCCAAAGCATCTCGTGAGACAGAACAGCAGGTCGGAGAGACTGAAGTCACCGGAGACACACTTTCACACAGAAGCACACGGTGCTCGAGGGCACGGACCACACATCTCAAAAACATGGGAGTCCTCCCCACACGGACACAACGTGACTCTGTGAGGTGGTAAACGTGTGACTTTGCTTGATGGTGGTGATCATTCCACGATGAATACGTATATTAAATCATCATCTTGTTGCTCACATTACAAAAACAAACCAATATCATGATCTTAAACCGGAATATGTACACGGTTTTTGTCAATCGAATCTCAGTGAAGTTGGAAATAGTTTAAGAAAGTAATAGAGCATCTGCTTTGCCTTGTTATGGATGGAATCTTGGTAAGAACATGATTAACGTACCCTATTACATGTGATTTTGGGTATAGAAAAAGTGTTATTTTGATGATAGAGGCAAATTTATAAAAATAGCCAAATTAAAGATAGGAACTTGGATTTCAGATCATCATAAATACCACTTATAAAGCCTCAAATGCCTGAAACGTGTTTTTAATAATGGTTCCCATTTTTGTGCAGATGAAATGATTTTTTGATTAGATGTCTTTTTGGCACTTATTTAAATTATCTTAAGCATGGGGTTAAATATATGTTTTATAATAGGAAACTTATTAAAATAGTTTCTGATAGTGTTCAGGTCTGGGAAAAAAAAAAACACAAAAAGAACACAGTTTAAGTCTTTAGTAGATGCAAATACTAAAAATAGTTTCGCATTCCTCCTAGCCACGGTCACCTGAAAGCCCAAGTGTCATATACACTGGCTGCCCCCGGCGCCCTTCAGGGAGCGCTTGACCTCTTTGGACCATGACGTGGCACGGATGCTCAGCATGGAGGAAGGCCACCTCTGGCTGCCTCTGAGTTCATTTCTTTCCAGCTGTGTTGTCCACAACCCAGTGAACACATGCTGAGGTCATAGGAACCCGGGGAACAAGTTAAGAATGGGTGAAACCAAAAAGCTCCATTGGATCCGGAGCTGTTTTAGGAATTGTGCATGACTTTCTCCATAGGCATAGAATGAGTGGATTCTGGGTCTCTCTAGGAGAGAGGGGTCAACACATGCCCATCGTGCCCGGCGGACGCCTCATCATAAAGTCAGCAGCCACCAGGCAGATACAGACCCTCGTTCTCCACATGAACGTCTTCATGGCCTCGGGTTTGGGCCACATGACGCTCATGCACAGCCCTAGCTGTTCACCTTTCCGGTGAGCTGTTCCTAAGCTCACCATACACACGTATTCCTGAGATGCGGGGGGTATACAGATGGACGGGGAGCTCCTGGACCTTTCCTTCTGGGTCATGTAGTAGCTAAAAGAGCATAGAACTGCAGGACCCGGCACCCACCTCCAGAGACAATGACTAGAATCCAGATTTTCATGGGACCTCCCGACCATTGCCGGCCACGTTGCAGGTGGAGAAGCACCGTCCCGTGCACATCGCCGGGGAAGTCAGCGCCGTCCCAACTAATCACACAGACCCTGACCCTCCCGTCCGCCCGTGATCCGCAAGCCTTCTTTGCTTCTTTCTGCTGCTGGCCGCGGCCCCCTTTGCTGCCCCTTCGCTATCCAGCCAGAGTCGGATGAGGTGGAGGAAGCGCATGAGATGCACTTGGACTGACTTATTTTACGATTTCCTTGGATGCTCTTGAGAAGAGCTTGATGAGTGGAACGCTGGGCCCGAGTGGGGGGCCCTGGGGGGTGGGCTGCGGAGCTCCCAGTGTGGGTCTGGCGTCATTAGTGCTGCTGATTGGCTCTGCAGACACAAGTCCAGCAGCTTCGGAGTGTGGGAAGCGCCACTAACCGCACCGTTAATGATCGGAAAAACAAGCTGTTTGCTTTTTCATTTGTCTTTTCTCCAACAAATCAGATAAATACTTTTGTTGTGACTGCTTCTGTAGAGTTAGCTTTGGACTGAGCCCTTGGGATCAGCCATTGCCCCCAAACAGTAGTATTTCTGAAAGTCTCGAAAAATCTCTTTAATTAGGGAATTTAAATGAGAGCCTTGTCACGCATTTTCTTTTCCTCCTTCCGCACTCATCCCTATTAGTGTGGGAAAAATGGAAAGGATTCTCAAAAGTAGTGCAGGAGAAAATCTTGTAAGTGATGTATCTTCACGTTGGGAGGGGAGAGAAGGGCGAGGGTGAGGCAGCGACCCGTCTCCATCACTGCAGCTCGGGGCCAGTGGGGCGGCTCAGGGGTGCAATCCGCCTGTGGACACGAGGCCATGTGGACGTGTATCTCCTGCTCTGGCTCCACTCTCTGACCCCCAGCCTCGCTCCCTGGGGCTCCGGCGTCTTGTTCTGTCTTTAATTGTGCTGCTCGGACTCCTCACTTTGCTCCCCCTCCTCGTACCCTTGGACACCTTCCCCTGTGGCCCCAGACTTGACATTACTGGAACCCATGAAGTAGATGGTCCAGCTTGAGTCTCCTGGCAGACGCGGATGAAACCATGACAGGTCAGTGAGGATGGTGATCAACACATATAAGCTCAAAAGAGTACAATTTAGGAAAGGGAGTCTCCCAGGTGGAGATGGGAGTCTACACGTTCAGACTTGAGTCCCATACCTGCTTTCCCCCATCCTACAACCTAGAAACAAACAAACAAACCCTCTATCTACAGCAGGATAACAGAAAGGGTGACCCCTATTTTTTAAAGATAATAATCTATCTCTTTACTCTTTTTATTTTTCTCTAAATTTGGGTCCAGGAAAAAAAAATATATACGTTGGGTAAGGTCTTTTGAAAACAGGATATTTTCTCTGTGTCTTGTCACCCACGTCTCCTCAAACATCCCTGTATTGTCTAAACTTGTGATGCCTTGCACTCAGTCTGCAACAATATTGAAGACACTGCTCTGTGTGCAAAGTCATATGTCTTTAACATAAAGAAGATAAACAGTCTTTTGTGATGCCTTTCTGGATCTCAAAAGTGCCCATTATTTGGACTATTTTGATGCCATTATCTGCTACACAATGCAGAAGCACCTTTATAAACAAAATTCAGCTCCTGGAGACATATAATTCCTTATTTTCACACCTCTCTTTGTTAGCTACATTATATCTGATAGCAGATTCATCTTCTGGCCCTTTGTTCAAAGAGCAATGAAGAACATCCTACTCCCCGTGATAATAATGGTAATTATCAGTTATGCAGAGCTTTGCATCACCAAAGCCTTTACAGCCATCAATTAGCTAATTCAGACAACATCCCCAGGAGAGGACCACCTTTCTCCTCTTGATAATATTATAATGCTCAACCATTATGTGCTGAACTTTGACTCTGCTGTGAGAAGAACTGGTTTGATGGTTGAATTTAAATGCTGGTCTAATTTTTATCCATCCTAGTGGATGTGGCCATGAGGACATCTTCTAAATTAAACAAAACAGAGAAATCCACATTTCTCAGTGATCTTTATACATTTCTGTGCCTCCACAATCAAATGAATCAATCTTATTTTTTCCCCACATGAGTGCATGGTGTGTGCAACACATTTCCACATTGAAGCAGAGATCCCACCAACCTTTCCAGGGTGCCTGCTATGAGCCCCAGTAGAAATGCACAGCACAAATGCAAATCTTTGAGAATCCATGAATACAAATCTGAGAAATGCAATCCTGCTCTCTAGAAATGCACATTCCTGTTTGGAGGGACAAACATACAGACCAAACTTTCCATAGAACCGTTACGTAAAGAGTGGGCACTTAGAGGACTAAGTCATTACCTTGTTCTAAGAGCATTTGTCGTAGAGTCACATGACACCAAGAACACGGCCCTTGGAAGAAGTTAGAGGTGAGTGCTGTGAGCCGGGACATACAATAGTGTATGGAGAGTAAATCTATAAACTCGATGGATTTCTCCTCTTTTCTCTTCTTTTCTTTTCTTTTCCCTCTCCTCTTTTCTTTTCTTTTTTTGGATTTATTTTCTTTTCAACTCTAATAGTTGTTCTATGATGTAATGACCAATCATTCACTGTGTCGGCTACTAGATAGTTTTTACTCACTTAAAAATAATTTTCTCGTGTGTTAGAGTTTGAGGGAATCAATAAAACTCTTTTTTTGTGTGTGCCTACTGCCTATAATGAGGAAAGTGCAGACATATTCTCAAAGCGACCCAGGATCTTTTGATTTTTATAAGGAACAATTGCCATCAGCTGACAATCCTGGGGACTGAACTGGGAAGAGATTTCCCAGAGACATAGAACGGTAGATCTAAAAATGATCTATCCTGGAATCCCTTGGGTTGATTTATTCTAGTGTGTTTATGATATAAGAGAATGACTCGAGAGCAAAAATGCTTGGTAACGTAATCCAGACCTCACGAGGTGTCAGCGACAGGAAGAGGAGTGAAATCCACACTTCTGGCCTTCTGGCATTTTTTCTCTCATATCTGGAAATTAACTCACTGTGTTTCAGATGTTCCATAGGATTTAGAGAAAGAAGCTGGGAATTCAGGGTTAAGCAAGCTTGGTTTGAACTCTGGCTTCTCTAACTGTAGGATGAAGTTGAAAAGAGAGTTAGTGATTGCATTTTAGCTGATTTTCATAAGCAGAGTTCAATACAAGCATCATGAGACGGCAGAGGCAGCACCTGCTAAGATAGTGTGAAACTGCTTTCATGTTCCCATCACGAAACAGAAGAGAAGACACTGGGGTCAAAGGGGCTAAAATTAGTATTTATTTGGAAAAAAGTTGTCAGTTCTCAAAGAAGAAGACCCATCACCTCTGCACCAGATGGAGAATTTCAGAATCTCTTAGAGACCATCCTCCTTCTGACATTTAGAGATTGCTTCAAATTTGTGACTGGAGATGTTTTCATCCCGAGCCAACTAGTTCCTGAAGCAGTATGAGGAGGGGTGTTTAAAGAGGGGGGCAATTGTCCTGCCATCAACAGTGGGACAAGGATGCAGCTGGCTTCCCAACGTCAAGTGCACCATCTTGAAATATCATCTCCCGCAGAGCCTCCTACCTCGGATAAGGGATGTAAGTATGGAGACGCTACAGGTGTATCATCGTATATAGCAGGTGAGAATGCAAAGCTGGCCTCGTGGCCCTACACATGTGACCTTCTTGGGGGGCCCTCCAAAGAACCCATGCAAGCCCACCCAAAACCATATTGCAAATGTGCTGGTTAGACAAGACTTTTTCTTCTCATGCTCTTTTGCCCTCAATGTGCCTCCCTCCAGTGAATAAGTTGGAGAGGTAGAGCAAGAACATGGTGAGGAGATCTAAGATTGGGCTGATTTGAGGGAGGTCAGAGGTTTTCAGTGGGATGAAAGATTGGAATTTTGAGATTAATTTGAACTGGCCGCTTTACTGCTTGAGGGAGGCCTGGGAAAGTATGAATTCTTTTCAAGGCTCCTTCCCCGAGGGAAGAAGGGCAGGTTAAGGGAAGAAGGAATCCATACAGTAAATTCAAAGGGAAGTATTGAGAAAGAGTAAAGTTAAGTTCTGTTTCACCTCTTGAGTTCAGCTGATTATTAATTACACAACTTGAACAAGTTATGAAAGAGTTACCACGATGTCTCTTTTGTCTCACCTTTCATTTTTGTGTGAGGATACAATACAGTGAGGATCTGCAAACTACCCAACTCGAAGCTTGTTCCCAGGAAGAAGAGAAAAATAAAGACTTCTTGTACTCCTCACTATTTACCATATATATATAAACAGGACTGGAAGAAATAGAAGGCATGTGCTCAACGTCAAGGGTTTGTTTCTTCAAGGAGATAAAACATACACAAAATATAAATAGAAATGTAACATAGCAGGAATGCCAAAATATGGGAATAAGAAGCAAAAAAAATATTTGTATTTCTCTTGTTTCAATGAGTTAAGAACTTGGGGAGTGGGGGTGGGAACTCCCAGTATAGAGCAATTAAATTCTGGATAAGAAATACCCTGAGAAATTGATGATTTTATGAGAAATAAGAGCGGTTTCAAAGGATTCCACTCTTAAAAGAGAAAGAGAGAGGATGAATAAATGACTATACCTGGTTATCTGGACCAAGGCTGGAAATTTGAGTAGTGCCAGACTAGAGGGGTGAAATGTTATAATAACAACTGTCTAGAGCATGTCCAGATTCCAGGGTTGGCATATTTGGATAAAAATAAAATCCCAGGGGGTCACCTGGGTGGCTCAGTAGTTGAGAGTCTGCCTTTGGCTCAGGTCCTGATCCCGGGGTCTGGGGATCGAGCCCCACATCGAGCCCCACATCTGCCTGCTTCTCCCTCTGCCTGTGTCTCTGCCTCTCTCTGTGTGTCTCTTATGAATAAATAAATAAAATCTTTAAAAAATAAAAACCAAGGGGTTTCAAGGAATTTCTAAAGATCTACTTCAATAAACAGAAGGAAAATGATTCCAGAAGTTCTGAGTGAAATTCAAGAAAAATAGAAAGTAGAGTGGCCATTATCGATGGAAATCCAAGCTTTGTAAAATAGAATAGTAATGTTTTTGACTAATTTATGGATTATCTAGAAAAAATGATGATATAGTATGTTGGACTGCAAAGCATCTAAGTAGGGAGGTAGATAAGCTAAGTTAAGACGTTCTTAGATTCTTCTGTTGTTAGAGTGGGGTGTTAGGTGTTTTCAGTTTTATATTTATATTTTATCTTGGAAAGATCACAAGGCAATCATTTATAGAGTAGAATTAGAGTAAAATGGGTAGAGGTTGGACTAAACAAAGAAAGTTGGTCTAGCTGTATATTGAATTCTATACAAGATAGACTTTCAAGCCAAATACATCTTTAGGACAGACAGGAAGGGAAAGAGCTGTTTATGAGTCACACTTTATAATATACTCATGTTCTTTACAAAGGATGTGACATCTCCAAAGACGGAACAGATACAAAATGGAAGCACATATTTTTAAAAAATGGTTTTAAGCAACTACAACCATCACATATTATTATCAATCTTATTAGGTCAATGAGAAGTCATATACCCTGCTGATAGAGTAATTTCTATCACAGGCCTGGGAAATAACCTGATTTTATGTAGTAAAGTGGCTATCAGAAATAGCCAAAAATACAGAAATAATTCAAGTGCCTATTAATGGAAAAATGGATAAATAAATTATAGTGCATTCATAGAGTAGAGCAATGAAAAAAAGATACACAGAAAATACCAAAATATGAGTACATCTTAGAAAAATAGCATTGAGTAAAAAACCATGCCCCCAAAAATGTGATACATTATGATCCAATTCTTACAAAGTTCATACCCAGTAAAATTAATACATTTTAGGTACGGACTAAGTATGTTGAAACTAATTTTTTAAAGGTAATGTAATGGTGAATATAAAATCCTGGAGAGTAGTTATCTTGAAGAGGGAAGAAAGTAGGGGAACAAAGGTATCAAGCAAAGAAGCTTTCGCACAGCAAAGGATACAGTCAACAAAGCTAAAAGACACCCTACAGAATGGGAGAAGATATTTGCAAATGACGTATCAGATAAAGGGCTAGTATCCAAGATCTATAAAGAACTTATTAAACTCAACACCCAAGAAACAAACAATCGAATACTGAAATGGGCCAAAGACATGAAGAGAAATCTCACAGAGGAAGACATAGACATGGCCAACAAGCACATGAAAAATGCTCTGCATCACTTGCCATCAGGGAAATACAAATCAAAACCACCATGAGATCCCACCTCACACCAGTGAGAATGGGGAAAATTAACAAGGCAGGAAACAACAAATGTTGGAGAGGATGCGGAGAAAAGGGGAACCCTCTTACACTGTTGGTGGGAATGTGAACTGATGAAGCCACTCTGGAAAACTGCGTGGAGGTTCCTCAAAGAGTTAAAAATAGACCTGCCCTACGACCCAGCAATTGCACTGTTGGGGATTTACCCCAAAGATGCAGATGCAACGAAATGCCGGGACACCTGCACCCCGATGTTTCTAGCAGGAATGTCCACAATAGCCACACTGTGGAAGGAGCCTCGGTGTCCATCGAAAGATGAACGGATAAAGAAGCTGTGGTCTATGTATACAATGGAATATTCCTCAGCCACTAGAAACGACAAATACCCACCATTTGCTTCAACGTGGAGGGAACTGGAGGGTATTATGCTGAGTGAAGTAAGTCAATCGGAGAAGGACAAACATCATATGGTCTCATTCATTTGGGGAATATAAAAAATAGTGAAAGGGAATAAAGGGAAAAGGAGAAAAAATGAGTGGGAAATATCAGAAAGGGAGACAGAACATGAGAGACTCCTGACTCTGGGAAACGAACTAGAAGTGGTGGAAGGGGAGGTGGGCGGGGGGTGGGGGTGACTGGGTGACGGGCACTGAGGGGAGCACTTGACGGGATGAGCACTGGGTGTTATTCTGTATGTTGGCAAATCGAACACCAATAAAAAATAAATTAAAAAAAACAAAAAAAATTTCTTGTTACCCAACAAGGAGAGGTCCAGGGAAGATGACTTACCTGAGGGGAGTCATTTCAGGGGAGAAGGAGATACTTGTGGGCTTAGGTTCTGGGAGAAGTCTTCACTGAAACAGAGAATCTTTAGCAGTACATGGAAATAAGCCCCAAGAGTTATCTTGGGGGGTTCAGTACTAAGGCTCTTCAAGGAAACTTGATAAGTAGGAAACAAGGCTGCTGCAAGCATAAGAGATTTATAGGTCTGAAGGGAATGTTAATTCTGTTGTGAGTATAATTTGTGAGAATCGTCTAATTTTCAATTACAGCTTCTCTTCTATTTAGAGTAAAATACAGTGTTATTTCATTCTCAAAATGTAGCTACTTTAAAGAATAATAGCTCTATAGAATATTTAATGGCTCTTGGACGGTAAGCGTCTTATTGTTTTGCCTACACTAATTTCCAGGTAGAATTTAGACCACCAAATGCTAGAATGTGTAACCATCCAAAGAGACAGAAGGAATTTAATGCAAAATTCCATATGGAGAAGTCTGAATATGATCCAATTCTGTACTGACAAAAAGTTGTCATAGAGCCAGGTTCTTATTATAATAATACTGGAGCAGAAGACGATACAGCATATTCTGGGGCTGAGTGTGTGACAACTGTGCTTTCCATAAATCTTCTACTTTATTGGATGTGTTTTGAGAATTTAGAAATAAGCACTCCTCCTATATCCTGCAAGTGGTACGGATGAACTTGCAAGGCTGACTATCTGAAAAACAACTTTCTACTAGTTCCTGTCTTCTTATTAACTCATGATGGAGAAATAATGTGCTAGTGCATCTTTAAAAAGTTTGGACCATATGGGGTCATTTTCTTTCCTTTTCTTTTTTAAAGATTTTATTGATTTATTTTTATTTTATTTTATTTTTTTGTATTATTTTTTTAGATTTTATTTATTTATTCATGAAAGACACACACACACACAGAGAGGCAGAGACACAGGCAGAGGGAGAAGCAGGCTCCATGCAGGGAGCCCAAGGTGGGACTCGATCCCGGGTCTCCAGGATCACGCCCTGGGCTGAAGGCAGGTGCTAAACCACTGAGCCACCCAGGGATCCCCTATTGATTTATTTTTAAAGTGAGCTCTACACCCAACAGGGGGCTCGAACTCAGAACCCCAAGATTAAGAGACACAGGCTCCACCAACTGGGAGATTTTCTTATGCAACACTCGGGAGTCAGGGTTCTCCCGAGAAGCGGAAGCAAGAAGAGATAGATGATGATGGGTAATCAGACAGATAGCTGATGGAGAGGCTGATAGATACGAGGATATTGATCATAGGAATTGGCTCATGTGATTGATTATAGGGGTGAAGAAGCCCCCAGATTGTGGTGTGATCCAGTCTCCATCCTAAAGTCTGAGAACCCGGGGAATGAAGGCAGGAGAAGGTGAGTGGATTAGCTCAAGTGGAGAGAGACCTCGCCCTTCCCTGCCTCTTTGCTCTGCTTAGTCCCTTGGGGGGATCAGAAGAGTCCACCTGAGGTGCTGAGCAGGGGCTTCTCCCGGGTCTCCTCATCCAAATGCTAGTCTCTTCCGGAGACACCCTCACTGACCCTGTGGGTGTCCCACACCTGTCCTTACCCAACACCTTCTGCTAACCACCCATCCGCTTTCTCTCCTTGATGCCCGTGAGGACCGTCATACGGCATGTGGCCTTCTCTCCACCATCTTTGCTCAGCAAAGTGCCTCTTTCATTCATTCACGTCACCTCAGGTCCCTTACATCATTCATTTTTATTGCTGACTAATACTCTGTTATCCGAATACATGATAACTTGTGTCTATAGCCTCCCGTTGGTGGATACTTAGATTTTCACGTTCTGGGCTATTCTGAACAATGCTGCTATAAATGTTTACATTAAGCCTTGCTGTAGGAATGCTTTTCCAGGTCTCTTGGGTGCGTAGTTGTTGACCTGTACGGTCAGTCTACGTTTATACAATGTAGGGAATCGCCAAACTATCTAAAAAGTGGCTGTGCTATTTGTCATTTCCACCAGAAATGTAGAAAATTCTGGTTGTTCTAAATTCTTGCCAAACCTTAATATAATTTTTTTAAAGCTTTTCTGGCAATTGTGTGTGTTATTTATCTATTTGCAGTTATAATTTCTGAATTTTTTAATTTAAAAAGAAAGAAATATGTAAGCTGGTGAAATCTCAAGATTTATTCTCTTCTTTGGACACGACCTTTTATCTTAGCAATATTTTACTGGATTTTGGGGTATTTTCAGCCTGATTTCTTTCAATATAAATAGGATGAATCACTTCAAATCCCTTAAGAGGTAAATTTTGATAATCACATTTAACTTAGAGTGAATTGTAAAGTATTTCATTAAATACTGTGTCTGATTAGTCTCCATTTTTTTACAAACTTTTATTTATAGATATTTTTAGAAACAGTTGAATCTTATAAAATGTGGTACTTATCCCACTGAAAGTTCAAGAATAATGGCAAATATATTTTATATTTTAGGTAGAGAACTTTCCTTGTTCATTCAGAGCTTTTTCTTTGAATGGTGATGTGGAAGATAAATAATGATTTAAAAGCATATTTATTTTTTTGGCAAAAATGGGAAATGTTCAAGGAAGAGAGCTTTGACATATTCAAGTCATTTGATAAAGGTCATCTTTCTTCATGACTTTCCAGATCAGAATGGATTAGTCCTCACTTTGAAAACACGTGTCAGGTGCTAAAATAAGGGTCTTAAAATAGCACAATATTGTATTTTATGATTTTAAAAGCAAAGACAATAATTGAAACTTTGAAAAAATATTTGGTTGCTACAACGTGCAAGTAAGAAATTCCACTTCCTGCCATGACGGAGTGCTTGTGGCAGACCAGCAATCATCTTGCTGAGACTAATCAAAAAGCAAGGTAAGTATTGTTTTAAATATTTTATTTATTTGTTTGGGGGGCAGAAGGGCAGAGGGAAAAGCCGACTCAATCCCAGGACCCTGAGATCATGGGCTGAAGGCAGATGCTGAACTGACTGAGCCACTCAGGTGCCCCCAAACAAGATAAATCAAAAAAACAAAAACAAAAATAAAAACAATGTTTGAAGATAATCAGAGAATTTTCGAGCA
This sequence comes from Canis lupus dingo, assembly GCF_003254725.2. Classification (NCBI taxonomy): domain Eukaryota; kingdom Metazoa; phylum Chordata; class Mammalia; order Carnivora; family Canidae; genus Canis; species Canis lupus. The sequence goes on along the minus strand of NC_064258.1, from coordinate 60,343,083 downwards.
AACAGGGTCCACGTGGCCAACGTTTCACAGACAACAGACCCCAAACGTGAGCCACCTCGGGGAAGATGCTACTCCCCAGAGATATTTGCCAGTTCTCACCTTGGGACAAAGTCTGGAGAGATTGGGAAAATGCCTTGTAGAGTGTGTCTGCTCTGGTCAGAGGAACTCAAAGAGTTTTTGTCATGCTTGCTGGGTCGAAGAATTAGCAGTTGGAGATCTAAAGGCTGGGATCTGGTGAGAAGGGAAGGTAAGAAAACTGACCCTAAAATTCTGACAATTTTCCTACTAAGAAAATGTTCCAGATCCTGATGCAGCACAACGTAGAAGCTCTACAAACCCAAGTCAGCAGGCGCAAAGGCAATCGCTATAGACTCACTGCAATCAAATTGCTGAAACTCAGAGAAAATCCTGTATGCTGCCAGACGAAAAGGTGCATTTCTTGAAACACAACAAACAAACAAACGACAGCAGTAATATTTCCAGCTGACTTTTCAACCGGGACGACAGACACAAGAATAACTAGAATGACGTCTTTATAATGTTGAAAGGAAGCAAGCATCACATAGACTTCTGTATCCCCGTGCAATCTCCAAAATGAAAGCAAAATAAAGAGTGTTCAGGCAGAAGAGGGGAAAAAAAAGAAAGAAAGCTAAAGACATTCCTCAACAGAACGGCAGTTATAGAATTACTGGAAGGAGTTCTTCTGGCAGAAAGAAAATAAGATTGATGCATAAGGGGTGTAACTTTCCAACGAGTAGTAAATAAGCCGCAGTGATCTAACACGCGGCGTAATGAATGTGGACAACGATATCGTGCTATAATTATGTGACGTGATAAATATCGCTGCGGGGGGAATCATATTGCATCGAAGGAATGTATCAAAGCAGCACATTGTACATTTTAAATTTACTCAGTGTTGATGTCAAGTAGGTTCAATAAAAAAAAAAAGGAAGAAAATGACCCCAGATGGAACGTGAACGTTCAGAAAATAATGAAGGACAGTTGAAAAAGAAATGTGTTGGTAAATTGTTTAAATGAAAACCAACGGTAAAAACAGTAATAATAATTTCCTATGCCAGTTAAAATATATGTAGAATAAAGATGCATGAGTATGGACATGCAGACGGGGAGGGTAGGTGAGGTGGGTGCTCTAAATTTCCAGCTTTATTGAGTAATAGTACGAAGCAAAATTCATGTGGGATTCTGATAAGTGAAGGTGCATACTGCAGTCTCGAAGGAAATGACGAATAAAGTAGTTAAAAAATGCATGACTAATAAGTAATTAGAAGAGAAAACATTTTTTAGGTTTGTCAGATTATTAAAAATAAATTAAGACTTTTTCCCCCCCAAAAAATATAGTACTAATAAGCTCTTTGGCAGCTGTTTAAATTTTTCTATTAAAAAAAAATCACTTTCTAAAGAAGTGTCCACTTATGAAACTATAGATACTCATATTAAACAGGATTCCATTTATTTTTAACTATCTCTTCATGTATTCTTTGTGTATTATGAAAATAAGGCAGAAGTCATTTAGTGATTATATTTTATAATAATAAGTGATACAATACCTAAATTCATTTATCTTTTGACAAGAAGTGATGGAATTTCCATGACTATTCCTTTTTATATTCAGATTATATATAAACACATTTTTTTCCAGGTGAATTCGACACCAAAGTGTAGAAGGTTTGGGCATTTTTCCCCCTTGTGCAGCACTGGGGGAGAACACTCTCTTTTTTTTTTAAACCAGCTGCATGGAAATAAGCACAATATTTTAATGCATGTCTCCATGAATGCGGGTTATCGAACAGCATATGCATTTGCTAACTGTACCATCTGCTCATGGTAGTAGCTAAATAATTTTCCTTTATGGTAACAAGGGTAGGATCTCAAGAAGAGAAGGAGAAGAGATCTTTTACTTGGTACCATAATCTTATAGTATTTTGCTTTTTTCTTTATTTCTTCAGTGCAAAAATCTGAATAATTTGCAGCAAACTTTTATGCATACATTTGCTCCTGCAAAACCAACTTCATCGGTGTCTCCAACTCAGGCAGATGAGTGGAGCCTGTCTGGGAAAGTCCCCCAGAACTCCTGCTAGCAATCTCTCAGAACGGAGACTGAGAGACTTGGGGCCAGGGGGTCTCTTCACACCCTATACTTGATGTTAAACCCCCAAAGAAGCTTGGCCTGAGTCTTTACAGATGCAGCCTTTCCTATTTATTGTGCTTGAAATTAAGAAATTTGGTCTTGCTGGGTTGATGCCGGGCCTTGCAGGACCCACGGGAGCACAAGCCAATGCTTAGTATCTAATGGATCCCAGGCACTGTTCTAAGTGCTTAACATCTGTTACCTCAATTCTCAACAGAGCCCCGGAAGTAGATTTTTTTATTATTATTGTTTTTATTTTTTTTATTATCTTAGTTCTACAGACAAGAGACTTGAGGTCTGGAGAACTCGAGTAACTCCGCCCATGATCCTATAATCAGTAGAGGATGGTGTCAGGATTTCACCCGGACCGTCTGCCCCTAGAAGGTGTGCCCTGGACCGCCACCCTCCTCTGCCTCTGCCGCGTCTCCAGGTGTGGTGGGGATGGTTGGGCTGAGATGCACAATATCTGGTTTCCCTCTGCTTCCAAATGCAAGGATGATACCTATTCCTTGATTGTAGGCACGGCCTCCTGACGTGTGAGTGGACATGGGAAAGCCTCATCTGGGCTAAAGCATTTAATGGGTATTTCCTGATTCTTTGTCCCTCTTTTCCCCGATCGCAGAAGATGGGAGAACAGGGAGCCTCGTGGGTGTCATTCGAGGGTGGAGCTTCCATTAGTCTGGACGGCCGTGGTGGTGGTGGAGGGTCTTGCCAGGACTTGCAACCAAGTTACGAGGTCCTCCTGTGATATTTTAACAAGAGAGCCTTAACTTTCATTTGATATGTGAAACCTCATCACGTAGGGATGGACACTTTTTGTTCTTCTGCATATGAGAAGAACATAAGATGATTTTGCTATTAAAAGTCACATGCTCAGAGTAACTCACTTTTTAATAGTTAAATGTTCAGTGTGAAATCTTGTGTCCATAAAGTCTGGGAGAAAGCAACATTTTTTTATTATAATATTGTGTAAATAAATATTATGAAATGGCAATCTTTTTGTTGAAATACCATGGTTTGAGGTCTTTTCAATACCTTTGTTAAAATGATTTATTATTTTCTTCGGAACAGAACATTTTTGAGATACATTGAAGGCAAAAAATGGTTGCAACTACAAATATTCTTCTGCTGTTTTTTTTTTCTTTGAAGTTTTTACTTATTTTCTAAATGAAAAATTAAACATCAATTTATCAAACTATGTTTTTGAAGGAAAAGCAATTACCAGTAAATTAGTGAAAAGCATGCATGTGTATGGCACTGCATCACACTCCAGACGGATTTCCAAAAATCTCATAAATAATATGAACTGTTAATGTAAATTTGAAATCTCAGATGATAAATAACAATTTATTTTAATAGAATGAACTAGAAATATCAACTCTGTAGCATTCCCTTCTAACATAATGCAAACGGACAGTCTCCCTTTTAGGGCTGATAGCTATAATCCTTTTCCCACCATGAAACAACCAACTTATAAAATATAACGCAAAGCGCAACATTTTAAAATGTGCAAATGAAGATACATAAATTTAAAAAAATCAAAATATAATTTCAAAGGAACTAAATCCTATTCGTTCCTAAATGTGGTTAAGTAAGGAGTTTTTCCTTTTTTCTGTATTTCACTGATAGGCAATATAAAGCCAAGTCAGAATATAATTCCTTTACTCTGGACAAGAAACCATAAAATAAGCTGCTTCACAATAAGGACATAATTCTTTCCTCTCTGCATATGATGTCAATCAACATTTTGGATGTGAATTTCCAAACGGGCTTACCATCTCGTTTTTATCCCTTCCATCTTGCTCCGGGGTCTTTGAAGTTGTTAGAGGATTTTTCTATGTATTCTTGGGAGTTTGGCAAGAAAAGAAAGCTATTTTCTCTGCTTGGGGATCTGAGATACGAACAAATTATGTGATCTGGCCATGCAGAAAGTGAGTTTCGAAACCTCTCTAAGAGCTTGGTGCTCTGTAGGGATTTTAACCCAGAAATGTTCCCCTTCTTCTGTGATCTAAGTATGTGATTTTTCCTTCTACGTTCCTTTCTTTGCGTGTTCTCGGAGGCCGGTATCTTGATATAAGGTCATCCACTCTGATGTAGACACACGAATCCCTACCTTGGTGCAAAGTGATTCGGATCAACTTTCCCCGAACAAGCGTGAGATCTGGAGACGTCGTGGAATTCATTGGATTTAAGGTCCACGCGGTCCTGACAAATGAGGTTCTGCATCTTCCAAGGGGAGGGAGAGCCCCCAAAAGAATCACCTCACACGGGAGCAGATGCAAGACTCTCGTTAGAAGTGTGATGACGAATTCTGTGTCAAATTGGCGAGGCTCTGACGTCCAGTGGTTTGGTCAAATGCTCGCCTAGGTGTTGCTGAGACGATGCTTTTTAACAGGATAACTAAGTTTCGAAGCGGCAGGCCCCGGGTGCAGCGGAGGGCCCTCCGTGTGGCGGATGGGCCTCGCCCAATCAGGGGAAGCTCCTAAGAACTACCGTCGAGGCTCCCTGAGGCAGGACATCCGCCTCCAGGACACAAAATCGAAGTCTTGCCTGGGTTTCCAGCCTGCCGCCCTGAGACGCCGACCCAAGATCGCAGCGCTGCTTCCGTCCACACGGGAGGAAGCACAACAGCAGGGCAGGGAGGTGCGCGTGTCTCCAAAAGATCAAACGTGGACGGCAGGTGGCTGTGTGATGTCACCGGACCCGGACTCCTAGTGCTGCCCTGGGATGGGAACCGGGGTAGGCTGAGACGTAAGGGCCGCCCGGCGACCTTCCCCTCATACCCCACTTCGTCCCCAGCACGCCCAAGAGATGATGGTTTGTCTCCCGGAAAAGATTCAAGTGGAGAGACTGTCGAGGCCAGCGGGTGGGGGACAGGCGGGTCCGGGGCGGCCGGCGGGGAGGTCGCTGTCGCGAGCACCGCTGGAAGCAGCCCCGGGGCAAGGCCTCCACCAGACGGTCCGCAGCAAGGCCTCGCACCCGGGAGGTTCGGCAAGATTCTTCCGGGGAGGCAGCGGGTGGCGACAGGAGAAGGTGGACACGGGCGTCCCAGGGGGGAGCGTGAGCCCCGGGGCCAGGAGGCCTAGTTGGGCCCATGGATCTGGAGGGTCACCCTGGGAGTGACCGGGACACCGAGGGCGGGCACCGGGACGGGCGGGACGGGCGGCAGGCAGACAAAAGGCCGGCAGCCTGGAGCTCTGAGCAGAGGACGGTGGGGAGGACGCTGGGGAGGATGGCGGGGAGAACGGCGAGGAGGACGGCAGGGAGGACGGCGGGGAAGACGGCGGGGAAGACAGAAGGGGGGATGGTGGGGAGGACGGCGGGGAGGACGGTGGGGAAGACGGAAGGGGGGACGGCAGGGAGGACGGCGGGGAGGACAGAATGGGGGACGGCGGGGAGGACGGAAGGGAGGACGGCAGGGGCTGCGGTCGGTGTGCCGGGCGGCAGAAGAGGCACAGCTCCCTGCACGGAGCCAGGGCACGGAGGGGATTCAGCAGCCTCTGGGCAACGGGAGCCCTGGGACGCTTGGGGGGGGCGGGCGGTGCGAGGCAGTGCCAGGGAACCCCGAGCCCAAGGACAGAGAGGAGTGGAGACCCAGGGAATCCCTGAACAAGACCGGGTGGGCTCAAATGAGATACTTGAAGACCCACGTTCACGCTGGAGAGGAGAACACGAGGGAGGGAGCAAGGCCGGCGGGGTCGGGAGTCAGGAGCCCGTGGAGGGGGGCAGGAGCAGGGCTGCAGGCCTGGCTGCCTCGGGGTGCCTGGGGCCCCAGGGTGGTGGGAGCACTGGCTGCAGGGAGGGCCGGGCTCCGGGGCAGCGAGAGGCAGGTGAAGAGCAGGTGTCGGAGGGGCCACCCAGGGTGGTCGTCGGGTGAAGGACTGGAGTGGGCGAGGAAGGAGGAAGGTGACCGTCGCCTCCTCTCAGGTCCGAGTGGGGGGGTAATAACTGGAAAAAGATGGGCCCCAGGAGAAAACCTGGTGATGCGGCCGTAAGACAGTCAAGGGGGGGCCCGCGCTCCGCAAGGCCCGACGGCCGCCCAGACCCACTCCCCTGGGCTCTGGGGAGAAGGCCCGCACAGCGTGATGGCCCAGGGCTCGGCAGTGTGGGGGACACGGGCCCCCGGGACAGGCCACCGACCGTTTGGAGGCCCGGAAAGCGTCTGCGGAGCTCCGACCCTGGAGGCCGGACAAGACAAGGGACAGGCCAGAGGGGCACCAGGACACCGGGGCCCAACGGTGGGGAAGGGGCAGCACCCGAGGCCCGTGTCCCGGAGCGTCAGCGGGCCCTCGGGGAGCCTCGGGGAGGCCCTCCCAGCCCCTCCTGGCCCGTGTCTGGGAACGTCGCCGGGGCCTCAGCGACACAGTGAGGTCCTGGAGTATGTCTGGCGGCTGCCGGCGGCCGTGGCTGGGCCCGAGCTGGAGGCCGGTCCTGCCCCAGAGGGTGATGCCCACAGTGGCCAGGGCGCGGGCACCTGTGCTCAGTGGTGGGGGTGTCCCCCGTGTCTGCTCGTGGGTCTGACAACATCCCGTCAGGGCAGCTGCCTCCCGGGAGGAGCGACGGAGCACCCACAGCCGAAACCAGGGGCGAGGGGGAGCCGTGGGGGCCGGGACAGGGAACGTGCCCCACGGGCAAGGCGACACCGGGTGCACGACGTGGGGCAAACGAGGTGAGGTCAGGAGGACATCGACAGTGACAAGGCAGGGGCGTCAGGAAGGGCCGGCCCCGCGGCCTGTTGGTCCGGGCAGCAAGGGGATGCTCTGCACCCGCCCCGGGCCGCGCCCCTCTCGCTCCTCTAGGGGGGCCCTCGGCCTCCGCGGTGCTGACCACAGAGCAGGTGAGCGCAAAACGTGTGTCTTTCTCCAAAAAATAAAGCAAGGCGGTGGTGAGGATGCGTCCTTTCCATTTTTAATGCGGATTTTAGACTTTAGGTTTCCAGGGAGCAAATTTCTGCATGTGCGTGTGCAACACAGAGGGCGTCGGTTTACTGGAGAAGCGTGTATTTTCTCGGAAGGGCCGTCGTGTGGGCCCCGTCAGTTCTCGGCAGGGTGGGGCGGCCTGTGACAGAGGGCATTCCCGGGGGCCCCGACGTCTTGCAGGCTTCTTCATGCTGGTGGACGGGGTGGGTCACTTCCCAGCGGCAACCCGGGCTCCCGGGTCAGTGAGAGCAGACCTCACGCGCGTTCGTGGAGACCGGAGTGTGCCAGGTGCCGCCGGGTTGCACGGATGCTGTGCTCTGCTAAGGGAGCGGTTGCACCATGCTGAAGGAGAGTGGGGCTGGGGGAACTGCCTGGACTTCTCCTCTATTTATTTATCTTCTATTATTTATTTATTTATTTATTTATTATTTATTTATTTATTTATTTATTTTTTACTTATTTACTTACTTATTTACTTATTTATTTATTTATCTTTATTATTTTTATCTTTATTTATTTATTCATTATTATTTATTTATATTTACTTATTTATTTATTTATTATTTATTTATCATTATTTATTTATTTAATTTTTATTTTTTTATACATTTATTTTTTATTGGTGTTCAATTTGCCAACATATGTGTCCTGAGGCCTGAGCCGTCCATCCGAGCAGCTTTTCTGAAAACAGATGAAGACGGGCCGTGCTGTGATCCCAGCCCTGGCGAGGAGAGACGAGTCACACGTTCCAGGCAAGTAGTGACACGTACTGTGGTCTTCAGAAGGAGGCGCCCGTGGCTCGGAAGGCGCAGTGGGACCAGGCTTCACGCGTGGCTGCTCTCTGGCTCCTCGCGTCCCCGTCCCCGTCCCCGTGTTGGGGCAGAAGGCTTGGCGCAGGGCTGGCCCAGCTCCTCTCCCGCACGCCGGGCACACGCGTGTGTCTCCAGGGGAAGGGCCCCCACTCCTCAGTCTGTTTTCCCCGCTTCAGCACAACAGGCGATACAGTTGGAGGATCAGGACTCGGATTCAAGTCCCCCCCAAAATGTACTTTCACGCGTCCCTCAAACTGAACTCTTTGGAAGACTATCACGTGTTACCCAGACACGTGCCTTTCACAGAATCACGATCCTCTTCCATCTAATCAGAGGCTCCCCCCCCCACCCCGTGTGTTGAATCCGCTTCCCACGGAGGGGCCGTCGCCTTGGGAATGGAGCCTCTCCTCCACCCTCCACCTGAATTATTGATCTCCGGAACGGCGAGTGCGGGGCAGGCCGGGCAGCGTTAATAGCTTTTCCGGAGTGGAAATGATGAAGTCGATTCGTGTTCAATATTTCATCGAGGTATAATGTGCATGGAATAAAAAACACAGATCTAAAGGAGATTTCCTAAAACACAGACTAATCACAAGTTTGATTATTTATATCTCGAAGGGCCAGGGCTGGTTTTCTCCCCCACCTAAGGAAAGTGCTTGTTTTTACATGTGTGGCGAGAAGTCACTGAGTTGTCCTAAAACACCCACATTATCATCAACAGTAGCTGTTCCTCCTGCTGTTGACGTTGGCGCCTGCTCCCCGCGTCCTGTCACTGGTTCTTTGTCAGATGCTCGGTTTCTAAGCACCTTCCCCCACTCTGTAATTGGGCTTTTCATCTGCTTTCAGGGTCTTTCACAGAGAAAGACACTTTTAATTATGACGAAATTAATTATGATGAAATTCAGTATGTCGTGTTTTCCTTTTGTGGATCTGGCTTCTTCTGGTGTCAAGTCTAGGAACTTTTTTTTTTTTTTTTTTGATAATCATCAGAATTATCCCCAAACACCCAAATTTAGCTCTATGAGGAAATTGTTATTAGGATTTTTAAAAAATCCTAAGTATTGCAGAGAAATGTTCTGTATTCACACATAAGTGGACTCACTGAAGTAATCTGCTCACAACCTACTAACAGGCCATTTCAAGGTGCTTCCATAAAACACATATGAGGCCTGAAATCTTACACTATGAGTTTATAAATGAGTAATATGGTTTATTATTGATTATGGATCAGATACTGGAGAGTCCGTTCAACGTAACAGAGATATTGAACAAATCTCCTCCCCAGGTCTCTAGATGTTAGCGAACCCTCAGCAGTTTTCTGTGTGCCGCTTGTGGTTTTGCTGGATTGATAAGCACTTCTCTTGGAAGACAAATCTTGCATCCAGGATAATCTATTTACTCTTATTTTGAGAAATTGATATTCAACAGAAATGACTGAAATTGGCACAGATTATTACTCACGGAGAATCCGTCCTTTCTGTGGAATGGCAGATCAATTTTTCATGTTTGGTGGAGCAAAATGTTGCTTAGATTTTTAAAAAAATATGTAACCTGGCAATTGTGGGTATTCTGTTTGTGTGCAATTTCTGCGATATTGGTGCATTGGGACTTTAATGGTGCAAAAGTTTTTAGGGTCAAAAATATTAAGTTCTTGAGGAAAAAATATTAAGTTCTTGACAATAATGCTTTGTTTTAGAGAAAGAGAAAAAAATGATTCTGCAAACCTGCCGTCAAAAAAGTTACCAGGGTAGCATTTTCTTTCTTTCTTTCTTTCTTTTTTTTTTTTTTTTCTTTTTCAGGGTAGCATTTTCGAAGACCATTAGGTAAATTATAAATAGTTGGGATGAGATATTTTCATCTCAAGTATAATGACTTAGAAACTCACTCTAAATGTCAGTTTTTTTTCTTTTTTCTTTTCTGAAACTATTGGAAAACTCTCCTCACACAATCTATACACATGATACAAACTAGTGAAATGAGATCCGTATTGATATGAGTAGAAATTTAGAGGTCATTGGGTCACCGACCTTACAGACATACCTCCTCCTGCATGCTTTGTGAGGCATCGTAGGCAGTTTTGTATGCATTGGCCCTTATTTGAAAAGTTGCTGCCGATTGAGCCAAAATAATACGACATATTACAGCAAGCATTTAGAGGCCACGATGTAATTGGGTCATATTCAATCTAGAGCCACAGTAGCTCAGATTTTGAAGACCCTAAAATTCATACTGAAAAATCACCTGTGTTCTGGAGGTTAACAGCTAGCACCTGCCCTACTGGCAAGTGAAAGAAAACTCTGCGTGTGGTTTTAAACCTCTCTCTCTCTCGCTCAACGGATGGAGAAATGCACTCGCTAAATCAATACCTCTGTGGCATGTGCCACGAAGTATTGAACTATGTGGTATGTGATGTATTGAATCGCCTTGGGAAGGGGTAAAATATCTGGAAATGTCGCAGTAATTAAAGTCAATAATTGTATAATGAGCTGAATTCCTCCCAAAAGACATGGGGTTCTTCACAGGCCATCAAGTGTGCTGTAGTTCAGTAGGAAATGGGTGTCTGCACATGGAGAGTCTGTTGGGGTCTAATCTCTGAAGCTCCCCATTTATGACTTTCACAGGGAAATGGACCTTTCAAGCTCCCCACGACTTCCACCTGGGCCCCATCAACGTAGCAGCCGAGCGTCGCGAGCTGGCGTGGCCTTGTGCTAACGTCTCTTCTGTTCACGCACTCGGGCCTGGAAGACGCTGCAGGATGAGTGCACGGTGCTGGCTTCCTAATGAGACGGACTCAAACCCCGTCCATCCCCGAAGAGCTAAGACCCCACTCTGACTGCTGGGCCACCAGGGCATTTCAGGTCACCCCCGGCTCCCACGGCGAGGTGCCCGTGCTAGTCAATCCCAGAGTGTCTGAGTGTGTTCTTTCCCTGGTGCACGCTTATCCTAATCAATGGCAGGAGTTCTTACTGGAAGCCTAGGAGGAGGGATTGCAAACGGTTATGAGCTGTTACCCGGCCACTTTCCTCAAGCCCGCACCAAGAGGCCACGCGCGGATCAGGCCTTGGGGATCCTGAGGGTCACGATTCTCTCCTGTGATGACCCAGGAAAGCCGCTTCCAGACCTGGAGTTCCCTGAGACCCCCCCACCCCGGCTCCTCACAAACACACCTTCCATCCCGGAGACTCGCTCTCCCCCCACCTCCCCGTGACTAGCCTGTGTTGTGTGTTTTTCAGCTCTTCATCATTTTATCAGGAAGTAATTATCGATAAGAAAGTTCTTAAATTCTCTAGAGAAGAATTTTTTCAAACTGGTTGCATGGACACAGTCTCAGGATTACCCAATGGGGATTTAAAATTCTTCCGTTTTGTCTTTTTTTAAGTGATTACAGTTCTCTTAAAATGATTTTTTTTTTTTTCTCCCAGTGATCACTTGCCTGTGAAAGACGTTTTAGGAGAACATGAGCTTGCTTTGTTAAATAATTGTTTTCAAAATTAGAGTGATGAGTACGGTTGAAGATAAGGAAGAATAAGTGGGAAATGTTAGAAAATTTCTTAAGAGTAGCCAGCCTCTTTATTTATTTATTTATTTATTTATTTATTTATTTATTTATTTATTTATTATTTCTTTATTTATTTTGCCAGCCTCTTTAAATAGAATGCCCTATGAATAGTTTTGTAGTATTTGACAGAAACATGGAATTGAAAATATATACTCTGTTTTCTTAGATCTACAATTGGAACATTTTGACTAATGAATTCTTTGTGTTTGATGTATTTTAAATTTTTTAGTTGTGTAGGATCACATTAATAGGAGCAAATATTTACCTGAAATAATTTATGGAGAAATATGTGCAATTGACCTCAGAACTTACACAGGTTTGAACCGCAGTGGTATTTGACTTTCGTAGACCAAAAGTTTTCGGAAGCAATAAAGTTGTCATAACAACATGTGAATACCAATTTTGACTTTAATTTCACTTTGACTATTTAATATAAAAATAAGTTTAAACACTGTTTCAAGGAATTTTTAAATTTAAAAATCAAGCAAATGTGAGGCAGAAGAATGAGAAATTAAGGAATTGATGCCATTTACAATTGCACCAAAAAACTATAAGGTACCTAGGAATAACCCTAACCAAAAAGATCAAGGATCTGTAGTCTATTTTTTTAAACGTTTTTACATATAAGTTCAATTTGCCAACATATAGTATATCACCCAGCGCTCATCCCATCAAGTGCCCCCCTCAGTGCCCGTCACCCAGTCACCCCATCCTCCCCGCCCACACCCTTTGTGTGTTTCCCAGAGTTAGGGGTCGCTCATGGTTTGTCTCCCTCTGTAATTTCCCCACTCAGTTCCCCCCCCTTTCCCCTATAATCCCTTTCACAGTTTCTTCTATTCCCCGTATGAGTGAGACCGTGTGATGATTGGCTTTCTCTACTAGGTATACCTTCCACTTCGGGGTTTCCACTTTTTGTGCCAAGCCTCTTTTGCTCTCCAGCCTCCAACCCTCTAGTCACCCTGAGCCAGTGGCGGAGGAGGTTCTGTAAGAAGGGGATCTCACCGGGAGACTTGTCGCCGATTTACCTGCCTCTTTAAAATTTATAACAAAATCATTTAATATCAAATGAAAGCATAATTAACCAAGGCTTTCTGTTCTCATTTTCCAAGGGAAAAAAATCTTAGTGAATGTTGTACATGCGAGCCGTGACCTCTTTTCCAATAAGGGGTAATTACAAAGAGAACTTTTTATAGAGCTTCATGGAGCATCTCTCTGCTTTCCAGCCAATACTCTGGTGAACCTGACTCAGTTAAGTATCTCAGGAGGAAAATTTATATCATTTAACCTAAAGGAAATGAATAAGTTATACATAATGAGTTGGTGAATCACCTCACAGTTTCTTTAGAAGTGGAATAAATTTATACTTTTAATAAGAGTTGGAAAAGGAATGGAACTCCCAAGTATATGTTTACTGAGACTCAAAACTCATCTCACGGCCACCGTCCTCCCGCGATGAGCTGGGGCTCTCTCTGTGCCCCGTCGCCTGCTGGTTTCCATCTCGCTGTGAGCAACTCCCCGGGAGCCCCCCGCACCCCCTTCCTGTGAGATCGGGTCTCCACGCGTCTCCCAGCTCGGAGCCTGCTCACACCACAGCTGCCGGGCGGGCTTGACGCAACCGGGATGACACTTCTGCTAAAGCGCTAGACCCAACGCCTTGCTCTCTCTGATGATGATGGGAAATGATGACGTCGGACTTGCTGCACGTGGTGGAGAAATTCGTCTCATGGTCTTGCCCCCTGGAGAACAAAGTCAGGAAGGAAGCGTTTCAGCCCGTGACTCCCTTCTCTACTGGCCAGGGGCACAGTTTCGTAGTTGCGCTGGATCATTATGTCAACAGCACGTAGGCCCGTGACATTTCCTCTGCGTTAATCCCCCCGCTTCTGCTACCGAGAGGATCTCTAATTTGAGGGCATTTTCTGCAGAACTCACGTTCTTGGGTTGCCAGGTGACGATGGCAGTTGGAGGGGTGTGAGGTGCCACCCGGTCACTGTTTGTAAATGCACTTCCTTGTCCATTGTGGTTTGTTCCCCGTATGTGTGTACGAGCAGAGAGCAGGGAGCAGAGGCAATCTCCTTAAAAAAATAATCAGTTGCACGGGAAAACCCACCTGTCGTGTTAAATAATTGAATTTAGTTGGTACCAGGAGCTCCTGGCCCGTTCTGCTAGGGATTATGACCTCAGTCATTTGTGGGTGTCTCTGGGATTGTACCAAGGGCCCCGGGAGCGTACCTCTTCCTGCCCATTGGCCCATAGAAACCAGGTGGCCCCTCCTCCAGGGGTCCCTCAGATGGAGGGAAAGCTCCTCTTTTCTAGACATCTGTTCTACTTCCCCAGCCTCTCTCAGCCGGGGACCCGTCTTTCCCAGGGCACCCAACTGGGGAAGGGAGGACAGAACCCTATTCACTGCCCCATGCCTTCTCCCAGACGTTTTGCCCCTGACGTACTTGTTTCCTACATCATTCCTTTTCCTTGGCGAACACTTGCCGTTCTCCTGAGGATTAGGATTTTAGGACTTGGCTATCTCCTTGAATGTGGGCAAGAAAGACAGGAAATAGAGGGGTAAATGAATATTTCACAACTTTGATCCGGCTTCATGCTAACGGCATTTTAACTGGACAGTCCAGATGGAAGTCGAATGTTGGACATGGAATTTGGGACACTAATAAGAATGAATAATTTATCTTCTCGTTTTTGTGTGTATCCCGAGAGCTAAGCATTGTGTTGAGCAAGGAGTAGGTGCTAAAAAAAAAAAAAAAAAAACTCTTGAATAATGGCTCTGAAAGTTTTTATCTTGTGAAATAATGTACACAAAATGCAAACCCAGAACTTTCCCCCTCTGTTTATGTACTTTCACATAACATGAAGCTTTTATTTTTAATTTTTTAATTTTTTATATTTTTTTCATGAAGCTTTTAAAACTAAACCTAAATAACTATAATTTTTTTTTTGCATCTCAAGGAGTTTACTTTTTATGTTAAGAACATGGAAGTAGACATTCAGAAACAAGGGATTTAAATTTTTTATTTTATTTTACTTTTAGTAAAATGGAAGCAGAATTTAAGTGAAGATTAAGGATCCTGTCTTGGATCTCTGTTGTGCTATCATTGATGGATGTTTGTTCTTTTGGGCGTTTTTAGGTTCAGGGTCAAAAATCTCATGCCTATTAAAAAAAAAAAAAGGGATTGTGTCTTAAATTCCAGAAATATTTTTCTCTCTGAGGTTTCTGTTCTCTAAAAACTAGTCTTATTTGTCTTTTTAAAGACCAATGGCTACTTCTATGTTACAATTTTAAGACAACAAGGAATTGGGCTAATTATTCGTCTATGGCAGTTCCCAGGTGCACCATCCGGAGCAGATGCAATGCCACGTCCAGGTGGCTGCGGTAGTGAGCACTGCAAAAAAGGTGAGCAGCTTCCGTCTACTTTCTCAGAACCTAAGTCTCAATTATCTTAGAAAGTCCAGTGAAGTTGTAGATTTAAGAAGAGATGCAACCAAAAATAAAATAAAATAAAATAAAATAAAATAAAATAAAATAAAATAAAATAAAATAGAATAAATAAAATAAAAAGAAGAGATGCATCTTTAAGAACGCCACCGTCGACCCCTCCTTGTCTGCATCCCTAGGATTCGTGGACTGGAAAGGCGTATGCAGAGAGGCACCGCGCCCCGAGCTTTATCGGGATCACCCCTGGAATCTCAGGTGGTGTTGGGTGGGGTGCATGCATCCTCCCCGGCACGGCTTCTAAGCTCCTCTAGGGGCTCTGCTGTCTAGCTCAGTAGACCCCTGGCATCGGGGCACAGAGGACTAATTATTTATTTATTAATAAAGTAGGCTCCACTCATGACCCCAAGATCAAGACCTGAGCTGAGATCAAGAATCAAACACTTAACAGACTGAGCCACCCAGGTGTCCCCAGAGCAGCCTCTTGTTACCCTCAGGGCCAAGACATTCCCATAAATTAGTGTGAAGCCCAATGTTTCAGCTCTCACTTACCCCTCTCGTCCTGTTGCTGCCCTTGGCGGCATTGGTGAAGGTGAGAGTTGCCGTGCAAGGGAAGCCTTGCCCTGCAGGGGGGAGGCGTGTGAGCAGGAGCCGGGAGGCTGGGGGGGGGGGGGGCAGCACACTGGAGCCAGGGCCACCCCGGCCTCCTGGCGGCTGCGTTGGAGCAGGCCTCAGGGGCACCAAGGAGCACAGGAGGGCCTCGGGCTCGGGGCTCGGGCTCGGGCACAGCTCCCCGTCTCCCCTCGGCTCCCTTCCCTGCCCGCCAGGCTTCTGCTCGGCCTGCACCGGCTCACACGCAGGGAGCTTCGCCCCCTCTGCCCCCCCAGCCACCGCTCGCCTGTTTGACCCACTTTTCTTTTTGGAGCTTGTAATCGTTTTTGAAGATGCAGCTGGGATGTCACCTCCCCTGGAGACCCCTTTTCCTTGGAGCATCCAGAATTTTTAAGACTATGCTTATAATCGCATTTTTGATACTTTTTCAAGGGAATGACTTTGGTGTGGGTTTGTTTCAGGTTATAGAGGTGCCAGCCCATCAGATGCAACTGCTTTCATGTTCTTTTTTTTTAAAGATTTTATTTATTCATGAGACACACAGAGAGAGGCAGAGACACAGGCAGAGGGAGAAGCAGGCTCCCTGCAGGGAGCACGATGCGGGACTCGATCCCAGGACCCCGGGGTCATGCCCTGGGCAGAAGGCAGACACTCCACTGCTGAGCCCCCCCGGGTGTCCCTGCTTTTCTGTTCTTAACTAAACCAGGTTACCTCGTAGCTCCCATGCTGGAGAGTACTTGGCATGTGAACGACTCACTCCTTCTTCCTTCTTTGGGTTCTGGGGGTTCCTCAGAGGACATCCTGGGTCTCATGACATGAACATGAGTAACAGGGAGCTTTCTGGAACATTCCACAGCTTGGGCCTCATTCCCACACGCCCAGGCGGTCTGGCACGTCCCCTGCAGTCCCCCGTAGCCTGCAGGGAGCTGCAGAGGAGCACCAGTCGAGTGTGGCCCAGCCCTCAGGACACCATCCCTTCACTCCTGCCCTGGCCACGGTCACAGGGAGCACCTCCGTCTGAGGATGCGCTTCCACTTTCTGTGAACTCCTGGGTCCCTCTTCCCCTTAGGAAGATGAGTTGTCTCAGTTGAGACATCCACCTCTTAGAGGGTGGATTATCACGCCAGCTTCCTAATTCCTTCAGGGGACAAGAGAAGCATTGCACTTACATTCTCTAAAAGAACTATGCACACTTTTTTTTTTTTTTTTTACCACAGAACAGAAAACTTACTGAAATTTGTATTTATTAATGGCCTAGATTCTTTAAAAATACGAATCTAGTTCATTAAAAATAAAACCAAAAGTCATTTTTCATTCCAGTCAAATGACCAAACTGCTTCTTCACTGTTATTAGTTTATCATTGAATTATTGAATCCATGTTTCTCTTAGGTCACTTTGTTTTATTTTTTTTTAAGATTTTATTTATTTACTCATGAGAATACACAGAGAGGAGAGAGAGAGAGAGGCAGAGGCACAGGCAGAGGGAGAAGCAGGCTCCCTGCGGGGAGCCCGACGTGGGACTCGATCCCGGGACCCCGGGGTCACGCCCTGGGCTGCGGGTGGCACTAAACCGCTGGGCCACCGGGTTACCCTCTTAGGTCACTTTAAAGAAATGGAAATAAACATGCAGAGTCACAGTTGCCAGGAAAAATAAAAGAGAAGAATCCTTTTCATTCCAATATTCCGTAAGAATTTTATGGTTAATATTTCTAAATTAGTTTTTTGTGGGTTAGTGATTTTTCTAGTTTTTGAAAGCTACATCTTGTGATTATTTTATTTAAATTCAGCCAATTAACATACAGTGTATTATTAGTTGTAGGGGTAGAGTTCAGTGATTCATCAGTTGCATATAACACCCAGTGTTCATCACATCCCGTGCCCTCCCTAATGCCCATCACCCAGTGACCCCATCCTCTCAACCCCTAATCCTCAGGTTTTGATGAAATATTGAAAAAATAACTTAACTTTGGGCTATAAGTGCTCCGTGTGCCTGCCTGTGTGCCTCCAGCTACAAGATGGGTGTGTAAAAGTGAAGATGCATATGTTATTTTGTTTATAGAATGAATATTTGCCAGCAAAGAATATTTGTACGCGACGCTTACATTGGCTGCCCGTGGACTAAGTGGATAACAAGGACAATAATAATAAACACACAAACCATCAGAAAATTTAGACAAAGGGTCATAAAGCCCATTACCTGCAGAAGCTGGTTTTGGTAAAGGAAGAAGAGCGAGCAGCGCGAGGGCGCTGGAGCAGCTCCGCACACATCCTCACGGGCGCCGAGCAGCTGGTCCTGGGTCTGGAGTGCAGATCCAGTGTCCCCGATCTCTTAGTTTTCAAGGGAAACTAGGACAGATTTTCATGTGGTATCATCTAATATTTAAACATTGGTTGAGAATCGAGATCGTCTCATAAACAAATCTAATAAAATGAAATATTCCTGCAAGCCAGATGAGGCCCGAAGGCAGCTGCTCCAAATCCTCTTGGTTAGGAAAATGAACAATAAGCACAGAAAACGGAAAACGAAGAGGAGGAAGGATCAAGTAGGTGGAAGGTAGCATCGGGAAGCAAGAGTAGCCACGCGGACCAAAGAAGATGCTGTGCAGAGTACAGACAACGGGGGGAGCACGCAGGAGGACGTGGGATGGGGAGCCTCCATGTCGCCGCTTTAGAGGCCACGTGCGTGGTAGGATGGAGGGTGCCTGTCTCCGGTCCCCCCGCTGGTAACTGCAAACAGCCTGGTCGATGGCATGAAACCCGGCTGAGGTGACGACAACACGCATTCTGAGTCACTGAAGGAGAGGAACACGTTTTGAAATCCAGCGTATCGCACACGGGCCGCAGGACGCTCGCTCCCCCCGCCTCTCCCTGGTGGGGAGGCGGTCGGCCCTCCTGGCTCCCCCCCCAGCCGTGGTTTTCTGGTCCTCGGTGGCACCAAATCGAAGTCTCTTCAGTGACTGGTGTAACTATTTTCTCTATCGGGACTTGGGATTCTGTTTCAAACAGATCTGCCTGCGTCACGGAAAGTACATTGTCTCGACTTCGGTCATGTCTTCTTATGCATTTTATGGAGCCTGTGTTCCTGGTGGGGAACTTCCGTAGACCTAAGGGAACCTACTATCTGCCACGGGCATCTCTGTTGTGATCTTCACTGGGGACATCAGGAGAGGATGCGCTGGTGGATGTTCTGTTCACGTCCTGTCCCTTTGCCAAGAGCAAATGTGTTATGAAAGGAGGGGAAAGAATTGGGAAGGTTGCCCATCTTATTCTGTGGTCCTCGGGTGAGGTTCAAGCGGAATATTGGAGGCTGGCTCTGCTTGCACGGATGCAAGCGCGAAAGAGAGGACTGTGAAGTGGCCAGCTGAGATCCAGTTCCAGAAAGGGCCCCTCAGGGATGGAGGGTACAAAGCAGCTCTTAGACCCCCGTCGCTGTCTGCTCAGGCCGTCTCCGGCTGGAGTTTTACCCAACAGAGACCTGTCCACCCACAGCCTGGAGGCCGGAAGCCCGGGCTCCAGGTGTGAGCTGGGCTGATTTCTCCTGAGGCCTCTCCCCGTGTCCTCACACAGTCATCCCTCTACGTGCATCTGTGTCCTTGTCTCCTCCCCTTATGAGGACGCCAGTCCTACTGGAGTAGGCCCACCTTCCATAAGGTGATGGCCTCATTTTACCTTACTCATCTCTCTCTCTCTCTCTCTCTCTCTCTCTTGCCCGTTTCCATTAAGACCTTTTATTTACATGTATGTATTACATCCCTAGGAAAGGAATCCCAGGATCTTCCCTCCTGTGTGATTTCATCTTTCTTCTACATGGTCCATGATGCCACCTGAGGGTGTCAGTATAATGAAACCAAACTGGTGGGATGAGAGTAGATTATTTTTCCATTTTTTTAGATCTTTGAGTTGTACATTGAATCTGGGGCTCATCACCCCACATGTATTGGACTTGCCCGTGACGTTTACAATAATTTTCCCAGGTTTGTGGTCATCAATGATTTCTAATTCGTCAATAGAACCATGCTTTGTCATTATAGTTAGAAAGTGGATGATGACTTTGGAGCATGGTCGAGTAAGAACCTGGCATTTGCCCCTCTTTGTCTCTGTTGAGGCTCTTTTTTTTTTTTTAAATATTTAGGGATTTTATTTTATTTTTTTTAATTTTTATTTATTTATGATAGTCACAGAGAGAGAGAGAGAGAGAGAGAGAGAGAGAGAGAGAGGGGCAGAGACACAGGCAGAGGGAGAAGCAGGCTCCATGCACCGGGAGCCCGACGTGGGATTCAATCCCGGGTCTCCAGGATCACGCCCTGGGCCAAAGGCAGGCGCTAAACCGCTGCGCCACCCAGGGATCCCTCTGTTGAGGCTCTTGAGAGCTTCTGCCAAGAGGTTCACACTCACCTTTATGGTGTCATGAAAAGATGGTGGAAAGAGCTTAGTTATCTCTTTAAAGACTCCAAACACAACCGCATTCTGAGATCCTTGGGGTTAGGACTTCTATATATGAATTTTTGGAGGGACACAGCTTAGTCCATAACACTCTCCATGATTTAAAAAGAAGTTTTAGAGTTGAGCTACTCTTTATATATGAGGAATGATTACTGTTTTCTTTCTTACAGTTACTTCCCTAGGGTCCCCTCTACTGCCCCCTCTTAGTCCCAGAGGACCCCTGTGTATCTCCATGTCTGTGTCATTTCCATAATCACTGACTACCCCAGATTTTAACCCATTGTATGTGTCTTGCTTTCATTTTTTATCTTTGCATCTCAAGAACTCAACCTTTGCTGATGAGTAATACTTTGTATTACTTCCTTTGCTAACGATAACTTTAAATGAGTCTAGAAGAACCCTCAGGATATGTTACAAAGTCATAAAT
Organism: Canis lupus dingo; assembly: GCF_003254725.2. Lineage (NCBI taxonomy): Eukaryota > Metazoa > Chordata > Mammalia > Carnivora > Canidae > Canis > Canis lupus. The sequence continues at coordinate 60,322,719 of NC_064258.1, read as the reverse complement.
AAGGACAGCAGCAAAGCACACCATTACGGACAATCTCTGTGGCCAAATCCCTTTCGTATATTATTACTAATCTTAATTTCAAACTTGCAAAGTAAATAACAACATTTTACCCCATTTTATGAATAAGGGGTCTAGGTCTAAAAAGGTTTAGTTTCTTGTCCAAAGTCATCATGGTAGGACCTAACCACGAGTAACTTAAGCTAAAAATCACGCGTCTCCCACCTTGAGGTCTCTTCTTGCATTTGAGGCTGATTATTATGCCAAAAGTTCTATTGTTAAGGATTCATCGGTTCAATAATTTACATTTGTATTAAATAAATGTGTTTAGTTGCTGAGTGCAAGGCATCTAGTTCAGCACACAGTGTAAATGCGGGAGGTCGTATAAGTACATACACACACGTACACACGGTCCTCCATTACTGATACTTTGAAAATAACACAGACATCCTCTAAAATAACACTTCACAAGGCTCCCCGAATTTAGTGCAGATGTTGGAACTCAGATCATAAGAACTGAAACAGATATTTACATTTAGGCAAGTGATCATTGAGTGATCCTCTAAAAGAACTTGTCGTCTAGGCAGAAGACGAGGTGAATGTTACTGTCGTGTGATGCCACCCTAAATGCATGTGGAAAACAGCTACAAGAATGTAAAGGGGTTGGTAGGTAAAGTTCTGGGCTCTGGATTTAGAGTTTTGAGCCCCAGCCACACATCTGTTCTCTGATCTTCAAAAGACTGCAACATCTGTGAGCCTCCATCTTCTCATATATCAACTTAATGATCGCTCTAATTCTGTCTGGTTCCAAAAAATATGGTTACAGACGCAGGTGAGTTGGGAGATGCTATCTTCATAGAGTGAAAAAGTTTTATCTATTTCCCCCAAAGGGGAAAACCAACCAAACAAGTTTTCCAGTGAGATCAGGGAGGTTCAAGAGGGATATAGAAGTTGAGAAGCCAAAGGAAGACGCCCAGTAGTCACACGGGAGACGAGACAGTGGGTAGAATGGAGCAACGAGTGGGATGGCCAGGTGGCTCTAAAAGTCACCTGAAGCAAACGATCATAAATATAACGTGAGGTCACCAAGCATGGCTGCGTATTTCTCTCCCTCCTTGTTCGACTGGAATTGGGAGGAGCTGGATGACCAGGGGAATGCCTAGTGTGTCTTGTGAACACACTCGGTTGAAGGATACGTGTATACACTAAGTGAAATAAGTCAGTCAGATAAAGACGGGTACCATAGGATCGTACTCGTATGTGGAATCTAAGGAAGAAAGCGGCTGAACATATGGGAGGGGGTAAAGGAAACAAGCCACAAGTGACTAAAAAAAATTTTACTTATTTTACAGAGAAAGGGAGGAGGGGAGGGGCAGAGGGAGGGAGTCTCAAGCAGACTCCCCACTGAGTGTGGAGCTGGGTGTGGTGCTCGATCTCATGACCCTGAGATCATAACCTGAGCCAAAACCAAGGGTCAGACGCTTAACCGACTGAGCTACCCAGGCGCCCCTCCAGAAGGGTCCGTTAATGACAGAGAACAAACTGAGTGTGGATGGAGGGGAGGCGGATGGGGGCGGGGCTGGAGGAGCGGTGGTATTAAAGAGAGCACCTGTGAGGAGCACTGGGTGTTGTAGGTAAGTCATGAATCACTGATTTCTACTCTGAAAACCAGTATTGCTCTGTATGTAAACTACAATTTAAGTTAAAAAGAAAAGAAACTACAATTTAAATTAAAAAAAAAGATACAGAATTGCTGATTTTCATTTTGACCACAAAAGCGGCAATTTCATAGGGATCGGCTGAGTCCATTCTCATATATTAGGAACATTTCTGTTTAATTTTGCTTTGGATGCTCATGTGATGGGATTGAGGATTAAAGGGAGCACCATCCGTGAGACTGTTTCGGTAACAGTTCCCAGTTGAGAGTGATAGCCAGGTCTGTAGCTTGGTGCTTATTCACTTTTTTCTTATTAAAAAACTATCTCCTTCCACTTAATTATTGGTATTTTCCAAATATCATCATTAGCTCTCTTCATACACGTTACAAAAAAAAAAAAAAAAGAAAGAGGCTTCAATTTTCAGAACAGTTTTAGGTTTACAAAAACATTCAGTAGAATAATATTCAGTATTATTATGGAAAGATTGGGTAGAGAGAGTTCCCGTCATTCCCGTCCTCTCCCCCTTACAGTGTCCACTATTATTAGCATCTGCCAATACTTTATACACTTGTAATGACTTACAAGTCGATATCAACATATTGCTATAACTTATGGGTCAATATCGATAGATATTAGGGCTTACTCTTTTTGTCGCATTTCCTATGGATTTGGACAAATGTATTATGACATGTACTTGCGATTTCAGGAGCTTCTAGAATAGTTTCACTGCCCTAAAAATCCCTGTGCTTCACCCACTCATCTGTCCTTCCCTCTTACTGGCAACCACTAATGTCTTGAAAGTCTCTCCACACTGGTTTCTTACACTTCGCAGTAGACACTGAGGTTTCGCTCGGTCTTTTCCTTTGATAGCTCCTTTATTTTTAGCTCTGGATAATCTACTTTCTAGATGGACCTCTGTGATTTACCTTTAATAGGTGAATGGATAAATCACAGAGGTCCATCCAAACAATTGGTTGCTTCCAAGTTTTGGCAATTATGAATAAAGCTGCTATAAACATTAACGTGCAGATTTTTGTTGGGAAGTAAGCTTGCAACTCATTTGGGTAAATACCAAGCAGCCTGATTGCTGGATCACACGGTAGGAGCATTTTAGTTTTATAAGACACCACCAACGTGTCCTCCCAATTGGCCACACCCTTCTGCATTCCCAGCAGCAGCGGGAGCTCCTCTTGCTCCACATCTTCACCAGCACTCGATGTGGTCAGTGTTTTTGATTTTAGAAATTCTAATAGGTGTGGTGTAGCAGTATCATTGTTTTAATTATACGCCGTATTTTTACTCCCCAAATGCTATCAAGTTGCAAAGCTTACATACACTGAAGATTTCTAAACACTTGATTCAGCCCATTCGGTTCTTTCTATGTGAAGGAGCCTCAGGGACCTCAAGTTAAGCATTTTCTGAATTTAGCTCATTTCCTATGTGATTCTGATGCTGATGATCCCTGACCTTCTCAGGACATGGCTATTTAGAGTCATTGTCAATGGCACAATCTCTCCGAGGACTCCCTCTCTCTGTCCCCAGGTTTGGACCTCCGGGGATGTCACACCCATCAGCGGCTTGGAAATCAAGAAAGAACTGAGCTCAGTGATGGCTCAGAATTTTCTAGCTATTTGACCTTAGTCATCGTACTTGAGTTCTTAGCTTCCCAGGTGTGAAATGGGTCTAGTAATTAAAAGTTACCGAGGAGAAGAAATTAAGATAATGAAGATAATCCTTGAGCACAGAATGGTTGCGCATGAAATTCATATCAGCTCTTGCCAGTTTTAAATTCTGGATCATTTATTCTGAGCTGAACACATGTATTTCCCTGCTTTGCCATCCTGCCCTGATTTTTCTCACCATTGCTGTGCTCAGCCTCCACTTGGACAGTCTTGCATCCTCTTCTTCGATTGACTGCCTCCTGTGTCTTCCTTTGGTCATCTCAGACTTTTTAAAGAACTCCAATAAAAAAGTATACCAAAAAAAAAAAAAAAAAAAAGGAAAGAAAGAAAAAGAACCATTCTCTAGCACAAGACTGCTGATAGAATTTGATGCTTAAATATCTTCCATGGGGACCAGAATCAAAATCAAGTTCTCACTTCTTTAAAATGCTTACAAAGGCAGACATACAAACATGGCCCTAGGAGTCTCTGTACCCTTTCTATCCATCCAGAGCCAGCAAAGTGCTTTGGCTTGGGCTATTGGACAAGTCGCGGCATCCACAACGCCACGCGTCCTCCATCTGCTGGGGAAACCATGAGCTCTTGCTGGACCTCAAAGCATCTGCTCCAACACCAGCTGTTGTTTTTGTTTGTTTGTGGCGAACTATACCCTCTTAGCAAAACCCCAGTATACAATACAGGATGGTTAACCTTGTCACATTGCTGTGCTTTAGATCCCCCGATCCTGTTCATGTTATAACTGGCAGTTTATAGCCTTTGACCAACATGTCCCCATCTCCCCCTCCCTGCCCACCACCCCACTGTTGGCTATGTTCCTGTGCCTATCTTACCTTGATTGTGGTGATTGGTTCATAATATACCAAAGCATCAAGTTGTACACCTTAAATATGTACAATTTTATTTGTCAATTATACATCAATAAAGCTGAAAAAAAACCCCAACTATTCGTTAAGATTTCCTGATTCCCTATTCTCACCGGCTCACCTGTTTACACACCATGCTTTCTCACACAGTGTGCTCAGTTCTCCTCAAGACAGGAGCTCCTGAGGACCTGGCAGGCTGATAGAACACAACTTGTTTTCCAAATCAGATTGGTGACTTGATGCACATTGTAAGTAGCTGTGTGAGGTGCTGATCCCACTAAATGCTTCCCATCTCGGTATGGAGAAGGTTTAGAGTGGGGCATGACGTCATTTGGAAGACCATGGGTTGTCACAGGATTTAGGTTGCAACGACCATTACAAATAAAAAAGGGTCTGAGAAATAGGCATGGACTCAGGAGTGCATCGTTGGCAAGGGAATGTGCATCCTATTTGTTTGTTTGAATCATAAATATTCACACTTGTGGATTTTCTACGTAGTTTCTACACTAATCTCAGTAGGTTCCTAGTTCCTCTGACAACTTTAATGTCTTCCCCAGGAGGACACTGAATGGGCTGATCTATTGACCTGACCATGCTGTCTTACCTGTACTCGCTTCCCTTAGGTTTGCTGAAGGGTCTTCAACTACCCATGCCTCTTCTTCCTGCTGGCCGACTGGATGGGCCCAGGGCTTTGCAGGGCCTCCGCCCCTTCCGTGGTCCTCCCCTTGAGCGGCCAGGACGCCGTGCACTCTGGCCTGACCCTTCAATCTCCCTTCCCACCCTCCTCCTCCTCCACGAGGATGCTTTGCTTCCTCAGTTCCCACTGACCCCGAACTCTGATCATTGAAGGCACAAGTGTGTCTTGAAGAATGAGAGTTTAGTGGCTGACTGATCTACTTCTGTTACAGGTTGATCAGAATGAATTAGATTTTTTTTTCTAAAAAAAAAGTGGTTTATGTGATTCTTTTTTAAATTGGAGTAGAAGACTCAGCAGAATTACTTTGTGGTCCTTTCCTCTTTCCTTCTTATTTTATGAAGTAAAATTTAATATTTTAAGATGACTGCACTGAAATATTCATATAAAGGAACACAGATTTCCATATAAACCAGAAAAATTCAATCCATTCTAAATTTTTTTTGTAGTACTGCATTTTCTAAGTCAATGTTTGCTAAGAAACCTATTCAATTTCTTCCTTTTAGTAAAGCTCATTTATTTCAAGAGCAGCTTCTATTTGAATCAACCATTACACTTCTACTATGTGCACTGAATTTTGTTAGACGTTAGGGTGGTGATCTGGTTATTGATACTTCATTTAATTGTCAAGTTTAGCTCTAGTTCTGACACTTAATAAATATCAATAAATATGTCATGAAAAAAACCAAGATAGAGGCAATGGCTGTGGACTGTTTAGTCAAAGTATATTATTAATTTCCTATTTACAGCTGGAAGATCAGCCAACACATCGTTTCCCTGGAAGAACCTAAATATTAGAGACAGGAGTCAAGCAAATCTCAAACAGGCTGTCATAAGTCTCATCTCCCTCTAGTAGTAGTATCCTTTGCTCCTCCGTGCAACCCTGTCACAGAGTGTCATTCAGAGAGGGTTGGAGCATCTAAGATGGCTCATTCTTAACATAATGCCAAAGAGACTCACGTTATATCCCATCCAATTGACGGGAAAAATAATGTTGAAGGAGAACTCGGCAACCAGTCATGATTACCTACTTAGAAGAAGACCTTGAAATCTGACCTCACTGGACTTTAAAAATATTTCTTTGAGTGTCTACATTCAAAAAATGATTATTTTAAGAGAAGATTGGAGGAGGAATGAACTAGAAATAATGTCCTTAAGGGATGGTCTTGGAGGGCTCCTGGAAGTGTCTGTTCCAAAATACAGTTAGGCCTCCTCCTTTAACCCAGCTCTCGGACTTTTAGTCCTCTGTCGGCCCAGCGTCTAGCATTCTGCTGTCCCAGATACACTCTGTGCTCATTTATTAGACTTCATGCCCAATACCTGTGTTAAATAATCAGTTTCTCAAAACTCAAATATGCTTCTCTCTTTTTTCTCTTCAGTCAGGATATTTTTTGCTTCTTCCTTTTCTCTAAGCCCTTGGTTTATTATTTAATCTTTCAGAATGACATTCCATGCCATGATCTGTCCTCCCTAATCATTCAGTTTGACACCACAGACATTGCTGAGCCTCTGGGTACATTGGTAATAGTGCATTGCTCTTGCATTATCTAGTGTTTAATCTCGATAGTAACATGATGGGTCCTGCTAAATAAATCACTTCACACTCTGATTTAATTTCAAATGCTTTTTTGGTTGGAGTGGCAGAAACTATACTTTTGATATATATGTCTAGTTTCTACCTCAGGCAAATCCTTCAATCTATCAGCTACCAGTGACCAATGATCTAAACTTGGCCTTAGAAGGGATATAATAAGATAGCACAATTAGATTTTCTCTAAAAATGTATCCGATGTATCATATACGAGTATCAGGTATTCTTCCAAAACCTTTCCAAAAATGCAATGCCATTTTTGGAAAGAAAAATAAGAATATCATTTTCTCAAACATTATCATATTGCCAGTAGCTTCTCTCAAGCTGAAGATATTTAAAAGACCTCATTTAGCATGTAATTATTATGTTTTTCTCATCTGAGAGGAAATGTATTTTAATGGCAAACAACTTTCATTGAGCAATAAATAGAACAAAAACATGATTATGCCACCAAGGCTATTATGAAAATCAGTTCAGATATCTAGTTTGAGAAAAGACATTATGGTGAGTAAGGACTCAAAAGTGTGAGTAGAAATGTTTAGAAACCCATAACTTGCCAATAGCAGTGTCTTAAACATAACACTAGTTCCAATGGGAGACGTCATGTGCCTCAATCTTAAAGAAGACTTTGAATTGAGATCTGGTGTTTTCTGGTTAAGGGCCAATATTTCATGACTCCAGCCATTGACCCTATGTGTCTTACCAAAGTATCTTCTCTTAGCGTATTTAGGATACACTGTGAACGCGAACTCTTGAGGCCATTGGAACTGGCTACAACATCTCTCTCAAACTTGGTATGTTAGTTCAGGCTGCTAGAATGAAATACCATTGACAGATTGGCTTAAACAACAGGAATTTACAGCTCAGAGTTCTGGAGACTGAGAGCCCAAGATCAAGGTGTCAGGAGGGTGGAGGACCCTCTGGTTTGCCAGTAAGGTAGAAAACTCTTTGCAGATGGCGGTCTTCTTGCTGGTGTAACAGAATGAGAGACAGAGTGAGGGGATGGGTTCCGGTCTCTTCCTTTTCTTAGAAGGATATTAGTTCCATCATGGGGGCTCCACCCTCATGACCTCATCCTAACCTAATTATCCTCCAAAGGCTCGACCTCCTAACACCATCCCACTGGATGTTAAGGCTTCAATCTATCTTCAATCTTCAATTTTGAGGGACACAAACATTCAGAGAACATAGCATCCCTCCCTATGTGCGCCTTGTGGCAAAGTCCTCGTCTGACTTCCTCTGTAGCTCAACATGGTGAGGCTCTGTTCATCTCTCACACAGCTGCAGCCATAGCTCCCATTTCCTGCCCTTTTGTACCGGTGTGCATTTCAACAGAACACATCTCTTTCCAAAATGTAAAAGAAGTATGACATTTGCCAAAGAAATATTAACTCATTCATGCATTGAAAGGAACTTGGATAACACCATGAAATACGTTTCCAGGACGCAGATATTGGCAGCTGTGATTTTTTCTAGATAACCTGACTCTGAGGATAGTTCATGATATTCCTTCCAATCACTGGGTTAAGTATTCTAACCACGTCTGCAATTCTTAAGAGTGTGTCTGATATAGAAAGTTAGGAAAAATATACCTCAAGCTGATGATGATTTAAGAAGTTAATATTGTGCGTGTGCATTACTATGGAAGGATTTCTTTCTCATTTTTCTCATTATTGCAGTTAACCATCCAATTAATAGAATTTTCCTTCATCGTGTCCCATAATTCCTTTCTACATAACTTTTTTCAACTTTATTGAGACATAATTGACAAATATCCTAAATGATTAAGATGTAGCACATGATTGTATACATATATAGTGAAAAAATATATATATAGTGAAATAATTAGAGCATTCAGGCTGATTAACACACTCATCACCTCACATAGTTTGCCTTCCTGTTTTTTTTTTTTTTTGTGGGGAAAACATTTATTGAGTCTTATCTAAGATTTGTAGCTGAGTGCATCAGGAGCGATGGTGCAGGGACACGGCTTGCCATAATTACCAAAAATAGAAGTCTTTATGATTTTCAAAGCAAAAGGAGATTTTTGCCTCGGTGCGTGCATGCTACATTTCTCAGGAGTTAGTAAGCAATTGCAGAGTCTGATCTCCAAATCAAGAATTCCTTTGTAAGCAGAATTCAAATCTGCCTTCTACCTTGCATTTACATTTTGTGAATCCTGCAAGATTTAGACGTGAATAGAAATCACACACACACGTGCACACACACACGGAAACTTCAACATTCCTTCCAAGTTTCAGGCCCTCAGACGATCGCTCTCTTCCTACCTATGGGGATAGTTGCATAACGTGTGTGACGCAGTCAAGGGAGAAATGGAATGTTTACTGCGAAACTGCTTCCTTCACAGATTCAATATCAATATAGATTTTTTTTGTCACTTAATATGTGATATTTGATTTATAAGCCTGATAACAATGCCACGGGTTTTGAATCGTCAGTTATAACTAAATCCTCTGTGGTGTTTAAGATGTACGGACGTGATAGAGGAGAATGGGCCTCTGTCGTGTGCTTTGTTATGGGCGCATGTACCATGTGGTGGGTCGTGCAGGCAAGTAGTGACTTGCAGGCTTTCACATCAACCTTTAAATTCTGCTTATTCTTTCAAAGGGTGTTTTCCACACAGTTTTATGAATTTAGTTTTATAGGTGAGTTGAATTTTCTATGCTTTAAGATCTGATACATTTTCACAAAACTTACATCAGAAAATAGATCTTTATTTCTACGGAAGAAATTCACTCATAGAAGTTTTTTGTCTGTCTGTATTTTGTAAACCCTTACAAGCACCAGTAGTGTCGTATTCAAAACTTTTCTGGGAATATTACACCCCCGACAAGCTGAACTTAAATCGTTTGACCAGAAGCCTGGAGACTGTCTCAGGAAGCGGGCTTTCCTGTGTTGTCCAGCCTCCTCCTGCCGTTGGGGTGGGGAGCGGAGAGAATCACTCTTGGAGAGCGGTGGCCACTGTCATGAATGACACTGGGACGTGGCTTCGGGTGTGCACATGCACTTTAAAATGTGATACACCAGACACAGCTTCCATTGTTAAATATAAAAGTATCCTAGCGTATCGGTTAAAGGGCCCTTTGCAAGACGTGGCCAATTAATCCATCAATGTCGATGGAGGGAAAGGATCATGCTCGACGACATGGGCGATTCTGTAGAGTCTTGCATTCTGCCGACCTTGAGCGGGGCTGCCCTCCGGCCCTCAGAGAACCGCAGCCCGTCTCATCAGCACCGCACACCCCTTTGTGGAGATAGAATCTGAAACTGGCTGGCTTCTGTTTCTCTCTTTTCCACCTGAAGGAAAGGCCCTATTTTAGGTTTCTACATCCGCACATGAAATCATCTTTCTGTTTAAGGTGTAACAAGTAGCTCGCAGCTGAGCCAGGGCAGGGATTGTCCAGAACGGCTCAGGCGTGGCTGCCGGCGGTGGGGTCAGCTCTCCACGCTCCGGCACCAGGAACAAGGCTGCGTGCTCTTCCGCACTCAGCTGGTTTATCATCCTCACATGCCGAGAAACCCTCCTAGGATCCATGGGAACGAAAAGGGGGTTGATTTTATGAATCCAAGCCTGATTTTACTATGAGGCTTGAATAAGTCAGTTATTTCAGTGACAGCGAATCTTCCATCTAGATTTCCAGCGTGGGAGATTCAGTCCAGAAACGGGTTGCATCCTGTCTTCCCCGCTCACATGTCTTAGCTTCAGTGAAGGAAGATTAAATCATCCTCTTTAATTTGTAAAAAGTAAACTGAATGTTAATTTTCTTGCCGTATTATGCACGTTTCGCATTTTGTTTTATTTTTCAGTAGAGATGACAATTACATGGAAGTGTGTCTCTATTCACTAAGGGGAAGATGAACACTACTTTCGCAGTGTTGCACGCGCACACACACAATCTACATATATTTTCTCTCAGACTCCTTTCTTCTCCTAACGGCCCTCCCCTTCCCTTCCACGTCTCTCATTTTCAGAATCCGCTTCTGTGCTTTCTTCTCTGCTTCAAGCTGGCATTAAATTTCTTTAGTCTTTAGATCCTTGCACCTGATGCTGGGACACGTGGCTGCATTAAATAGAAATTGCGTTTGGATAGGAAATTTAGAATTAGAAAACATTCTGTGTAGCTCAGGAACTTTAAAAAAAAAACCCATTCAAGTAAAACCACAGAGTTAATGTGACCTCGAGTCCACCGGTGTTTCGGTGTGGAGATTTTAGTGCTGTGCTCGGTATGGCACAGGCCGGGCCAGTGGATAATGTGCAGAAACTAAGCGTGTGTTAACATGGTCTCTCCGTCAGTATAAGGGCATTAGGCAGTTTCTGGAGGAAAATAAATGCAATAAATCTAACAATTAACAGTGATTTTACAGGGGAGTGCTTTCTACGTCATGAAATGAGCTCCGGGGGCACGTGTGTTCATGCATGACCGACATAGCCTTAAAATCAACAAAAAAGTAGGAAACATAATGCAGAAAATACAAGAGTCCTTTAAATCATTGCTTTTCTTTTTGTCAGTTTCAACATGAAAAAGAGCCATAATTTTAAAAAAGTCACAAGGAAGAAGAGATCCAATTGTGGTTTTCATTTTTTGCCTTCTCTCAGCCTCACTGATGTATGTTTAACCTGTTTCTCGTGTGTATTTTGACGAGTTTGGATGAGCCCGGACTCCCTGAGAGTGTCCCCGCGATCAAGGTAACGGGCCAACCGTCACCTCCGCACGACTGCTTGCCTCCCTCCCCCTTTCCTCTGTTCCGTGCGGTGGCCCCTGGGCAGGTGCTGGTGTGGAGCCCGTGGTGCACTGCGGGCCGCGTGTGCAAGCGGCTCTCCAGGGCGTGGAGGCCCAGCGGACAGCAGGGCACGCGGGAGGGACGGGGTGTTGCAGGGGTCAAGAGCCTTCGTGTCACTAAGTTCCAGACACGCCTGCCGGTTCATCTAGATGTCGGATTCAGGTTTTCGCCAAATAAGTGCGACGGTTCACAAGGTCAACGTGATGGTCACCTGTGGCCCAGGTGCCTTGGGGCCCCTGCGACGGGACGCCGCAGGCTGGGGCTGGGCCACGACTCGCGTCTGGAGGCTGGAGCCCGAGATCAGGGTGCAGCAGACCTTGGGGTGCGGGCTCCGCTTCCTGCTTCTGGGTGGCGTCTTCTCACTGTGTCCCCGGTGTAGGTGGCACTGGGGGCTCTCTGGGGTCCTTGTTACAACCCATCGCAGGGGCCCCGTCCCAGGACCTCATCACCTCCCAAAGCCCCACCTTCCTGCACCATCATCTTGGGGGGAGACCCAACCTGTGAATACGAGGAGCCCAAACCGAATCTGCAGCTGCCACTTCCAGTCCGTAAAACTGCTACCCTTCGAGAACCAAACTATGACATCATTATACACTTGTGTTGAAAACATAATGCCTAACTGGAAAACAAACGACTGATTTCCTACAATTAACTTAGAAATAAAGTATAATTTTCATATCAGCAGGCTTCCAAATATTTACTTTGATTGTACTTTGAAAATGTGATAGAGTGCCTCCATTTTCTTCCATAAATATGAGTTTGTATGTGTAAATAATCCAGATGTAGGAAATAAAGACAATTTATGTAACTTCTTAATGAATTCCTATAAGCCTTTAATTAAGCACATAAATCATCTCGAAGCATTTGAGTCTAATTGCTTTTTTGAATCTGTTGCGGCTTTTGAGCTACATTATTATTGATCTAAGAATTAAAGGGGGCTTCACGACTTCCCTATCTCTACCCGGGGCCACTCACTGCCTCCTTTCCGATGCCCTGGACATAGAAAGGCGTCTGTCCCTTCACGTGGCAACCAGTAGGGCATCCGGTCGGGGTGAGCTCTGCGTCACAAAAAGCATCCGAGGATGACGGTTAATGAAACCTCCTTTCACGCATCATCTTTAAGGGTCTCGTGGATGACCCAAGAAATCAGTCCTCGTCCCCAAGAGGCTCACAGTTTAGTTGAAGAGCGAAGAAAAACACGATTGAAACAAGACTTACATTTGAAGGTTCAACCGTAAATGCAGCGTGTAAAATCCCACACGGTGCCCAGGAGAAGGAGCTCCCGGACCCAGAGGGCCAGGTCTGGCTTCTTGGAATGCATGTGACCCGGAAAGCGCCCACGCTAGACTGAATCTTAATTGGAGCAGGGAAGGGATGCGCCTTCTGTTGGGTTCTCCGGGTTGGGCAGAGAACGTGGACACGAGAAGGATTGTCCTTCAACACTGCTGAACCCAACGAGGCGTCTTATCACCTACACACCCCCACACAGGGATCCTATGTAAGGGGATAAGCTGCTTTACCTAAACCGGTTGTTGTCCGTGGAGGCCATACTGCCCCCCTACAGTTGGGTTCTGTACACGGATGAACAGAGGGAAAGCTGGATGCCAGGCAACTGCACTGGGTGGGAGTCCAGCTGCTGACAGCAAGGTCCAGGTCCCCAAACTTATGAACCCCTCTGTACATGACAGGCCTTCTACCTTTTTAAAAGATTTTACTTATTTATAGATGAGACAGAGAGAGAGAGAGAGAGAGAGAGAGAGGCAGAGACCCAGGCAGAGGGAGAAGCAGGCTCCCTGAGAGGAGCCCGAGGTGGGACTCGATCTCAGGACCCCGGGGTCATGCCCTGAGCCAAAGGCAGATGCTCAACCGCTGAGCCACCCAGGTGTCCCGATGACAAGCCTTCTTATAACTACCTGAGCCCAGAACTTAGCTCCAGAGTTTTCAAATAAGATGAATAATTTTAATGGTTTTAACATACATTTAAGCTACCATGTGATTTGAGAAAACGCTACTCATTGTTTCACGGAGAACCGCAGCACACGTTGCTATTCTGCTTGGAAGGATGCCTCCGATCTCGACAGCACTGCAGTATTTATTTGTCGGCGAAACCCCTTCCTGTCGGGCTGCATTTCTGCCAGTATAACCATGAAGACCCCATGTGCAGCCCCAAGCATCCGGCGATTTCATCCTATTTTTACTGTAGAACTCAGTGGTCAGTTATAAGGGAAATGCATATCAGACTGATGATAAGTCATCCTTTATTTCTTTCATTTTTTCCTCTATGTCACATTAGGGAGTCATATTCATTTTAGGGGTTTTAAAATTAAATATGTGAGTAGGTTCTATTGCAATGGATCTTGACTCTATAATCAGATATATATGATATATAAACACGCATATGTGCATGTGGATTGTGGAATCTTCTCTGTTGAATTATGTCTTAAAAACAGGGACAAAATCAATACCACAGCAGCAGAGATCTCCCTGGTGGGAAGCGGGCGCATCTTTCTTTGCTGCCCCATGAGCCAGCTTAGTTCTCCTCCACCTGCCAGCAGCCCAGCTTAACTGTTCAATCACCTTGACCTCCTGTGATTTCTGCACAGCAGAACACTCGCCCTGGCTCCGTCCTCTCATTCTTCAGGTTTGGGATTTGTATTTAGGATGCTCTGTATCACTCTGTACCGCTTAGCCCAGGTTGTCTTTTTCCTAACGCTACTCCCTCAGGCATTACACTTTCCATCGTGCCAGTTTGTGGCATCTCGTAGACACCCCGTAAGTCCCGCTGGACGAAGGGTAGGCAGGCCCCACAACTGAGTGCCTACAGATGTACGGCACAGACATTAATTAGCAACTTTTTAATATATCCTGATGTCATGTTTTTGATGAAGAGACTGTATGATGTGGCATTATTAATATATTCATAATATTTCCAAGACTCCTGAAGACCACAATTCCACTAAGCTAAAATGTAAAATTTCAATCAAATACTTGCAAAAAACAAGACATAATCATACACAGATGAGTCAATATAAGAAATCCCACAGTTGGAGCAGGATTGATATGAAATATATATATTTTTTCATCCCAAAAAACATCTTTCAAAACCCTGTAGCTGCACCTGACCAAGAAGGCAGTTGGTGGGAGGCTGGAGACTTGCGACGCACCTGCCTTCTCTGGCTCGCGAGGCTTTGATCACATGCTCCTCATACGCCTTCTCCCGCCTGCCCGAGCTACAGCTAAGCCGGTTTTGTTCTGTTTTGTCTTACGACTTTTGCTCATCAAACAAGCCTCGTTCTTCATCTTTTATTAATAAATGCAACGTTCCTTTGGTTCTTTCATCTTTTTGTACTTTCTTTAAATTTCTCTCTGTATTCCTTTTGGTGTGCTTGCAGGAGATTTCCTTCAATGATGTTTTCTCTTCTGCTCCTAATGGACACGCTGATGAGCTCATTATATTTTTGCCTTTTAGAAACAACAGCAACAAAGTGGATCGATATGTTGTCCAAATTACGCTGTGTCTCCTTTTGCTGAATTATAGTTATAGCTTGAAGATGCTGACCTAGAAGATAGAACTTGAGGACTTACCACCTAATTGCATTCTATGCTTCCTTTGAGTTTATTTATTTATCAAGGAAGCTAACACCAATCACTCTCTAAGAAATCAAAATTTTTGTACATATCGTCTCAGGGACTCTGACATTTGTGCTTCCCTATAATTTACTCTATTCATCTGTTTCATATTTCAGAAAATGTTGACATTTATAATTGTTAATCAGTTACAATGTGCTTTGGAGATTTTGAAAGAGGGGAAGACATTCATTCATCTTACATACTTTCCCCTTAATATCTCAGTGTCCTCTAAGATTGTAGCCGACTCACTCAGGCAAAGACGTAAATGAGCTCACTGAGGGACACGGGCTGATTTTCCACAGGAAGTTTTCTCTGTCCAAAACTTATACCACCAACTTTTCTTTTCATACAAATATTTTGTTTGTATTTCTCGTGATATACAGCAAAATGAAGAGTGAGTTATTGTGCAGAAGGAATCGGAGTGAGAATAGCAGAAGTACATTCAAACTTCATCCTTGACAACCAAGCGGTACTTTGATTCGGGCATGCCGCTCCTGTGTGAGGGCAAATACATCCAAGGAAGTTAATGTCAGTCAGAAAACCACTGTCGTCTGGCTCTTTGGAAGGTAAAGTAAAAAAAAAAAGGGGGGGGGGTATGTGTATTTTAAAATTTATAAAACTAGACAATAGAAATCATATTAACCCTCTATATTTGTCGTGGTTGTATTTTTCATCAAAGAGCCTTTCTAGCGTAAGGGAATCACCACACCCACCCACATCTTTGTATTTTTACCCATTCTTCTCCAAGTTTTGTTGGTGGATGTAGATTGTGTATATATCCTAATATATCCTATATATTTAAATGGCCATTTTACAGAATTTGTAATTGCTTCATGATTCACAAGTTTTGACTTTCAGGTTTTCACGAACCTGTAGCAATTCCAATAATATATGTCTATTACGGTTCCTACTGTTTCCCGATCCTGTGACCGTAGGAGACTGACCTTGGCATTGAACTATGTTGCGTGTGCACAGCAGCAGGGCAGGAGTCTCACGGAGTGAATCGCTGCTAATTTGAATAAAGGGAAGGCAGTTTGTCGGTGGCATCTAAAGCCTCTTTTGCATTTATAAGCAGTTTGTTTTCTCTTTTTAAATAAGAAGGATGAGGACAATTATTTAACCATGATAGTCACTAAAACTATTTGGGACACAATATCTATCTTTCTTTTTTTTTTTTTTTTTTTTTTTCAGTGTAAGAACACTTCTTCAGTGTATTTGTTGCCCCGCGCATGGAAGGCGGCATGGGCCCCCCCCGGGGGAAAGGCATAGATTCCCTACTGGGAGCTGAGGGGAGAGAGAACCTGAGACTTGGGGACACGAGTCTCCGGGCTGTGCGGGGTCACACCTGTGGAGGCCTGAGACCCCTGCGGCATGGGGAGGCTGGGGTGCTGCCCCTTCTTCTGTGTCTGGCCTCCTCCTCCTTCAGTATGTTGCTGCCTTCAAATGGTCAATCTGCTATTACCATTGGCTGGTGTTCACGCTGACTGTTCCATGTACATGGAACAGTAAAAATAAAATTAAAAAAATAAATACATAAAATAAGTTAAATTAAATACAAAAGCAGTAAAAAAAAAAATACAAAAGCAGTGCCTGTGGCTGTGGACTGACGCTGTGTCCCCCAGAGGCGGGGTCCAGGCCCTAACCCAGTGGGTGGGTGTTGGGTGAGGCCTCGGGAAGGGTTCTGCCTGGTTGGGGTCCTGGGGGGGGTGGGGGACTGTGATGGGACGAGGGTCCTGCGGAGTGCGGAGCTGTCCTGCTGTCCCCTCCCGGCCTGGTGGGCAGTGCCCTCCAAGCCGGGAGCAGCCACTCGGCGACCCCAGCCGGCTGACCCTTGCCCCGGCCTCACAGCTGTGGGAGGTCAAGGCACGGGAGACCTAGGTGCCCGTGGGGCGCCACTCGTGTCCCCCCACCCCGGTCTCCAGGAACGGGGTGGGTGCTCCACACACAGGGCTGAGCAGGAGGCGGCCATTGGAGCAACCTGGGGGCTCCCGGGCCTCCCCGGCCACGTCCCAGGCATGCTCCCCAGGGTGCGCGCGCTGGAGGCTGCATCTGCCGCAGGGCGGGGTGCGGAGTCCCCCCTCCCCGTGCCCCGCCCCGCACCCCAACATGGCCCCAGCTGCCCTATCGCTGCTGCAGCTGCGGACTGCTGGGACGGATCGCCTAGGGCTCTACCACTCGGGGACACCTCCGGCCTGCCAATGACCCGGATGCGGGCGGTGCTGGGCGTACGTGTCCCAAAGCCCCCGTGCCCCGGCCTCCGCGGGGTCCCTCCCGGGCGCTGCCGCGTGAGCCGCTCCTGCCCCAGCCACCAGGGCTCACCTGCCGTGGAGGCCACAGCGCACGGCTCAGGCCTCCGCATCTCCTGTCACCCTTGGAGCAGCAGAGTGTCCTCTCCAAGTGCGATGGAAGCGCTCTGTCCTGATGGCGCTCTGCCGGGGTTTGGGGTTTTCATGTCTATCATCTGTCTATCTGTCATCTATCATCGATAGGTTAGCTGTCTAGATGACTGGCCTGTCTATACCTCCCTGGACCTCCGTAGTTCCCTCCGTCCCTCCTTCCTGTCCTCACCTAGACATCTACCCACATTTAGGTCTGTACCTCCCCTTATCTGTACTTCCATCTCTCTACCCCACGGCTTCCCACTTTCTGCCAAGCTATAGGCGGGCGCTTAAGGTACCTGGGTGGGTGTCTATCTCCAGTCAGCCCTACCCCCATCTGTCTCCCTCGTATTTAAGACTTAGAGTGTTCTGTGCCTGGGCTCTTCCTTTCCACACTTTTCAATTTACCGTTGTCCTCTTAAGCAGAATCACCCTTTTCAAATGTAAAGATTCCCGATAGGTATTTTATTTTATTTTTCCATTTTGATGAGCCTTATACACCTGCACTATCACACACAATTAGGCCCGTTTTGTTCTTTTCTCTACCTCTGTAATTCAGAGAGGTGAATAAGTCAGAGCAAGCAGCAATTTAAGCAGTAAGAGCACGTACGTATTTCCCTAACATTTTAATCATACAGAACGGTTGCTGTGCGGGAGCACTTTATTTCTAGAAATGTGACCCCACGGCTCCGGTTGACATTGCTGATGCATAATTAAAAAACAATTTGCCTGCGGTGGTGAAGATGACGCTCTGGAGTCTTTCATGGGGCTGTAGAATGCACACTGAATTTGGGAGATTTAGGACAAAATATAATGTAAAATATCTCAGTATGTTTTAGACCAAAGACGCCATGAAATGATTATATTTTGGACATAGTGGCTTAAATGAAATAGATTATTAAAATTACTTCACCTGTTTCTGTTTACTTGTTGAACGTGTCTACAAGATCATTTTAAACTACACACGGGACCCACATTCTAGGTCTCCTGGGTGACACTGCCCTTGGGCTTTATAACAGCTTAAAGTTAGTTTTGTTCTTTGTGATTTTGAATATGATGGGAAACCACTGAAGGCTGGAGTGAGGACCCATGAGGCTGTACCTTTGAAAAACATCCGTCTGGCTGCTGTGGAGGAACCCAGCTGGTGGAGGAACCAGGCCGAAGTCCACACGGACCTCCTGGGCAGGAGGCCATCGCAGGATCGCAAATAGATCAGCTGTGGACATTGCCGTGGGGGTGACTGCTGAGGTCCTGAGAGTCCGTCTGCCCGGGTGCATACTGAGGGCTTTCACCGGAGGATCTGGCCTGTCTATGCAGCTGTACAACGTATGAACGATTTCCTATGCGCTTTATATTTTCCTCAGGAAGCCATCCACTGCACCGCTTGCACTCACTGGCCATATCCCCTGAGACTTCTGGCTAAACCAGTGGCCTCCTACCACCGTTGGCCTGTGGTCCAGGCTCCTGCGCCAGGGCCTTTGCATCTACATTTGCCTCTACCTTCTGTGCTCTTTCCCACCCACTCCCTTCAACCACCCAATTTCTGTGCATCACTAGGAGATCTATCTACTTCAGCACAATTTTTCCCAAAAAACTTTTCCAATAGAGTGCAAGTAGCTTTTGAAATTTGCTCTTCTGTGACTATTCCTTGTTTTAGAGATTTCACGCTCTTTGTATTTATGGGGATCCGAACAACCACCTCTTTCCCTTAGCAGTCAATAAGCCCATGGAGACGTGGGTCACCAGCTGCTGCCCACTGCTGTACCAGGACGCCGCCTCCTGGGGCTGTTACAGAGCTGGATGTCTGTGAGTAATTAGTGATCGGACAAGGGGGTTAATCAATGAGGCGCTCACTTCCACTTGGGAGAGTCCGTTTCAATCCTGAATACACCTGACTGGCAGTCCTCTTCTGTACTGGACACGACACAATGGGAACAGGAAAGTCTACTGATTGGAGTTTAGCACGTTTCAAACCAGTTTCATCCCCACCAGGAGCATCACGTCACTCGGTGGTCACCTTCTCCCACTCAAGAACACTAGTTTTAACTCTTTCCCCCCCCCCAAATGTTAACATTTTACTCCCTGTGTATCTTAGACAGAAATGCAGATGGGCCTTTGCTTCCTGGCAGTGACCCCTTTGTGCTGC
This sequence comes from Canis lupus dingo, assembly GCF_003254725.2. Taxonomy (NCBI): domain Eukaryota; kingdom Metazoa; phylum Chordata; class Mammalia; order Carnivora; family Canidae; genus Canis; species Canis lupus. Next base: position 60,303,277 of record NC_064258.1, on the reverse strand, counting down.
GCCTCTTGTGCAATGCCGTCGCAGGGAAATACATTTTATGAAAGAGTCTCATGGCGTGTTCTGAACAACTTTGGGTTCATGGGACGTACGCCGGGGAAATCTTTAGTGCGTCATTCAGGTTTATTGGCTCCTACCCTGGGAAGCATCCGAGCAGGTAGGTCATTGGTACAGTGAGGTGTCATCTTGACCTCCTTGCAAACTACAGGCCCTTAGACTAAATCCCTACAATGTCGTCAACACCATGAACAACATCTCTGCTGCATTATCCTGTGCTGTATCGTCTTTCTGCTCTGGATCTTCTCGCACTTATAGATGCCAAAGATCTACTCAACGGATCTGGTGACTTTCATGATCAGTACATTGGTGTTTGGCGGCTGAAGGGCATCATCGTCACAAAGCCCCCAGGAAGCAGTGTTCGTCCTCCTGCCTGATGGTGCGAACAGGCAAAGGCAGCGGAGGGCGCAGCCAGGTGCTGGCAGCGGAACAGGACGCTACTGCTGTCATGAGCACCGAGCACTTTTCAAAGATTTGAACGGTAAATACGAGGGAATTCTACTCACGGTACTCAACGACCTCTCTCACAAATCTAATAGCTCTTTTTTGTTTTATACGTTAGTTTAATCAATTTTGACAATAAGTTGCTCTGTGTATATATTACGGATCGATAGTATTTGGGCCATTTTTAGTTGGAAATGAGCAAACCTAGATGAACTCATTAATCAGGAAAAGCTGGGAATGCAGTTGGGCTTCAGTCGACGCCTGCCAGCAGGAAAGGAAAGCCGTTCAGACACATGGTATCCCCTACTTCTCTCTGACGGACTTACTTCACGCAGCATTATACCCTCTAGCTCCACCCACGCTGTTGTAAATGGCAAGGTTTCACTCTTTTTGATGGATGAGTAATATTCCATTTTGTATATAGACCACATCTTCTTTATCCATTCATCAGCTGATGGGTTTTTGGGCACTTTCCATAATTTGGCTATTGTCGATAATGCTGCTATAAACACGGGGATGCAGGTGCTCCTTTGAATTAGTTTCTTTATTTTCTTTGGGTAAATACCCAGTAGTGGAGTTGTGGGGGAAGTAAAGAAGTGGAATTGTGGAATTACTGGACCATATGGCATTTCCATTTTTAAAAAGATTTTATTTATTGATTAGTGAGAGAGACAGCGAGAGAGTACACGAGTGGAGGGCAGGGACAGGGGCCAAGGGAGGAGCAGACCCCCCACTAAGCAGGGGCGGTCAGGTGCGCAGGGGCGCGTGGGCAGCCGCAGACCCGGCCGACGCGCTGGGCAGAGATGTGCACGGAAGGAGCTTGTGTCCTGAGTTCACCTTGGGGATGTCGTCGATCAGGGGGACATGGGCCGCGTGATGGACCATGTGGGGAGATGGGACTCCAGGCCACAGGCCCCAGGGCGCGGGACAGTTGGAGCTGAGGGTCTGCGGGGTCGCGGAGCGCAAGGCCCGGGCGGGGAGTCACCCCATGTCTGGCCCTGTCCTCTTGGCGTCGAGTGGCCCCAGGGACCCTCTCCAGGGATGTCCCGGGCCGAGGGCTGCCCGCACCTGCCTCGTGCTCCTCCCTCCTCGCGTTCTCAGGGGCTCTGCTCCGAGCCCCCTTCTCTCATCCTGGGCAAGGACGGGGCCTGGTGACGCCTGCGGCGGGGTGCAGGGTACCCGCAGGTGGCCCAGCACCGGCACCGGGTCCGAGGAAGCTGGGGAGGAAAGGCGGTCACCGGGCGGGTTCTTGTCTCCCAAACATCCAGCCGCACACGGAAGACCTGATGCCTGAGCTCCTTGGTCGTGGTGGGGCCCCAAATGACAGGTTGGGTCCGTGTCATCGGCTAAGGGTCAGGAGCACCGCCTGGAGCGAGTGAACTTGGCAGCTGGGCTCTCTCCTGAGCAGCCCCGGGGTCCTTCTGTCCTCCTGCCTCCTCCCTTCCTGGGGGAGGACCCGTGCCGCGGCCTTGGCCTATAGGCCTTCCGCCGTGGGCCACGCAGCGCAGGTCCTCCCCCAGGAGGGGGAGATTTAAATTGATTTAAAATCAATTTTTAAAAAGCCGCGGCCAGTGTGGGTGGGGCTCGGGCCCCAGCATCTGCCACAGGGCACCCCTGGGTCTGTGCCCCTGCGTCTCTGGCTCCCACCTGCTGCTACCCCTTGGTCACACCCCGGTCAGTCACCAGGGGCACCTGCTGGTGCTCAGGGCTCCCTCTGCCCACTGCCTTCTGGGTGCAGGTGGGGGCCCCGGCGCTGAGCTGGGGGCAGGGGGGTCGGGACTGGGGTGTAGACAAGGCATCAGGCCCGGATGGCTCGCTGCTGGGGGGCCCGAGAGCGGGCGAGCTGTCGCCCCGGCCTCTGGTTCAAGGACTATTCCTATGCTCCACGACCCGCTGGGGTCTCTGCGTCTCCCCCGCCGACCCTACAGAGTATCACCGATGGCTCATGCTAGTGGCTTAGTTAATACTATCGTTAGGTTCCTGGGCTGGCTGAGTAAAGGAAATGCGCTCAGTTTACCTCCGCGGTCGTGGCTACTCCAGCTGAGATGAGCACAATCCGTACGCAAGACAGTACGACAGCTTTTGGGAGGTGGGGGCACGGACGTCGTCCAACCGCCCTAGACTATATTAAACATAATGAAAAACACGCGCTGCTGGGATATTGTGGGCTTTTATGATCTTGGATAGGTAAAACATCTTCTTCCCAAACTTTCTATCTGTAGAAGGGCAACCTTAAATATTACATATGTAAATGTGTTACGTGTGTACATACATTATCTTATTACTTAATATGTAGATATAATAAAATAATACATTATGTCACACTGCATTATAGTGATGTCACGTCATATGAAGTCATATTATATACTCATATGTATTTAGAAGCAAATTCTAGCTCTCATTTCCACCGCTTTACCTGCCAGTGTAGGAGCCTGACTGAAGCACCTCATGCCTGCAGCCCTCCCTGCTCCCCTCCTCGGCCAGGAATTCAGGTAGAAGTTCCTTTCCTGTGTCTCACTCCAATGGGCCCACGTGGCTCTTCCTAGAGTGACCTCTGCTAGTGCACGAGCCTCATGGTGACGGTCGGGTCACCCCGAAGGGCAGCCTGCGGCTGTGCCCTGGGCCCCTGCAGGTGCCCGGTGATCATCTTGGACTTGCATTCGAGTAGACCCCCTGGTGAGTCCTCCGGAGGCCCGGCTACTGCACGGAGGTGCTGGGTCCCTCCGGCTGCTTTCCCCCTGGAGACCCCCTCTGCCACCCGGGGCTCATGCCCGGTCATTCCGGGGCCGCTGCCCGCCCCCGTGTCCTTACGGTTCCATCTGTGCTCTTTGGTCATCCTAGGTTGACTGATTCTCCAAAGCCCAGATGTTTGACCTGCAAATTCGGGTCCCCAGGCTTCCCGTGGCTGACAGCTCCATCCCCTTAGTCTCCGGAGCCGCTGTCATTGCCGCTCCTGCCTCCTCCTCGGTGGGAAGTTCACTTTCTCAGTGGGGAGGTGCTGTCGACACTCCAGGGCTGGGAATTCAGAAAACAAAGAAGGTCACACCAGTGACACATTTGCTGAACGTCAACTCCCAGATAAGCCAGGGGGATGGCCAAGGAGAAGGAAGAGCCATATGAAAGCC
>NC_064258.1:55144678-55226654 GCF_003254725.2 Canis lupus dingo | reverse complement strand
TTCATTAGAATCAATTTAAGACAATCAAAGTTTTGTGTTTTTAAAAAGAAAGCCAAATTAACATGTAGAATCAGAAGCAATTAAATCTGTATTTTAAACATTTTCAGTATGTCCATATGAGACATAGTTAGTTTCATAAAGAACTATGATTCATAGCAATACATTCTCTTAGTGTTATATCTCAACTTACTTCTACACAGTGTAATTAATTACCTGAGGAGCTTCTACTTAAACATTTCTCCCAGTAGGTCACATGATTTCTGTGGGATATGCATTTTCATTACCAGTAGCACAGCTAATGTGATAAATAAGTGGAATCACATCTTTAAGAGTGCAATTATACAGAGGGATTGATGGCTTCTATAAAAGCATCTAAAACTTAGGCTAATAATGCTACATATTAGGTGTGACTTTTTAGTAGTTTTGAAGGAAAACCAAATTGTACATAGAATAACACTTTAGAAAATAGAATAACCATGTAATTTGCAGAAATAAGAATGACCTACCTACAAAGCTTTGGATGAGCAGGAGAATCAGTTGTTGATGGGCTTGAAAGCATTTGTCTTACATATGACTTTTTTAAATATACAACTACTTTTGTTCTATCAACTTCCTAATTTGCAAATTCTAGGCTTAGATCCTAAAGTATGTTATTTCATCACTAGTATCACTCTATATTACTAGTTAGCTGTTTTATTTTATTTTTTTGTTTGTGAAGGACAAATTGAACACTAATTAATTTAATTTGTGTTAACATTATCTCTAAATAATCTGATTTGGTATGATCCCATTACCAGATTCCCTTACATAAGAACAATCTCATTAACAAGGCCCTGAGATAGCACTTTAGATCCATTTGGTAACACAGATACAGGCATAAACTCATTACATGATGCACTCTCCATTCTTAAATTGATGAGGTTTGCTCTAGCTATTGTTTGGGAGTAATATGCCTATAATCTAGTATTTCTGGAAGGAATAAAGAAAATCACTGTTTTTAAGAGAAAAGCTTATAAAGAGAAGGAAAGAGGAAGGAAAGGAAGGAGGGAAAGAAAGCAAAGACAGACTGAAAAATTAAAGGTATAAATGATTTCTTAATCACACTACACAATAAGGTAATACTTATTAAGTTATAGAAACATTTTAACCTGCGCTACTCAACCCCATAGAGGTTCTGATTATGACTCAATGCTATTAAATTATTTGAAGACAGAAAACTATAAATACTTCGCCATTGTTACTGAGACTGTCTTGTATCTTCAAGGAAACTGATATGAATGTGCATCTCTTATTTGAATTTTGGTTAAAAATTAGCAATACACTAAGTCTACTGACAGTATTTGATTGATAAATCTAAGATCCTGTGTTATTTCAGTACCCTCCTCTTACTGAAATATTGAAATATAATGGGTGGTTGAGTACGGGTGTGTGCAGGAAGCCAATGCTCAGGGCACCAGACAGAAAGCAAAGCTTCTTTATTTCCTTTATGTTAGGATTCAAACTGAAGTACTGTGGGCAAATTAAAACTGATATGACAGGAAAGTTTTCTGATACCCTCTTTCATTTCCAAGCTGGTAGATATCTGGATTTTTTATGTGGCTAAAATGAAAGCATGAATTGTAGGGAGATAAGTTTTAATTTTTTTTAAATGTGTAAGTTTTATTTAGGAAAATAATAGCATTATAAGCTATCTAAGGAAGAATAGGAGTTTCTACCTTAATCCTTCTTTCCTGATTCCCACTCCCCAAAGGTAAACCTATGCGACTCATCATCTATTTCTTCTGGCATGTTGCATTGTATTTCTAAACATTGGAATCGCTAATGTCACAATTTCTAGATTTTTCTGTTTATGAATAGTTGTCTGCCTGCTGTGGATTGTGATGATGTAACCTTGTTCAAAGTCCTGTTACCCATCTTCCTCGCCACATACTTTCCAGTACTCATGTCTCAGTTCCTGGCTCAATGTTCTACTATTTAATTTTATTATTATCATAATAAGTAAACTGGCTCCCATCATTTATTGTTCCTATTACATTTCCTGTTTGGGACAGCATTTTGCTTTTCTTGGAGCTAGTAATGATTTCATGTGAGTGTATGTGTGTATTTTCTTTCTTCCTATCACTGATTGATTAACCTAGGCTTTCCAAGAGAACTGTAGAACTCATCTCAACATGCTCAAATATTTTATCAGGTAAGATATCCATTCCATCTTTTTTTTTCTTGGACTCACGTTTCCTGAAACACTTGGTGTTCATCTTGCTTCCTGAACTGGTTGTGTTCTAGATCTGACAAAGAGCTGTTGTAGAGGAACATTTTATTTTGTTCCTGGGAAGTCTTGTGCCTTTTTTCTGTATTGAATACTTATCTTTTGTTTCCCACACTGTTTATTTTTTATGATTCACTTTTATCATTTTTATGAAACATGTACTCTAGTAGCTTTCTGAAAAACAATACATGAAGATAAATATTTTGAAGCTTGCTATTCTTAAATGGTCTTTGTACCATTTGATATATTCTTTATATCCTTTGATATTTAGGTTGACATTGATATCCATTTTTGATTTAAATATAAAGTTTATTGATATTTTGGTCAAAACTGCAGGTTTTTTACTATTAGCTTTGTGACACTCACTAGCTACTTGCTCCCAATATTTATTTGCATTGTTTTCCCTTTATTTCCTTTGTGGTGTCTGTGTGCTTATCAGAAAGACATCAACTGGGGATCCCTGGGTGGCTCAGTGGTTTGGTGCCTGCCTGTAGCCCAGGGCGTGATTCTGGGTCCCAGGATTGAGTCCCACATCAGGCTCCCTGCATGGAGACACAGCCCTCTGCCTGTGTCTCTGCCTCTCTCTCTCTCTCTCTCTCTGTTTCTCTCATGAATAAAATCTTAAAAAAAAGACATCAACTATCTACCATTATCAATTAGATTTGGTTACTGTAGAGACTGAATAACAGTGGCTTAAATCAAATATTTCTCTCTTCAGGTAGCTGTCTAAATATCCTCAGTTGAAGGCTGACATGATACCTCCCCTATATTAGGAATCTAGTTTATTGATTCTTAAATCTCTACTGTTCCACCATATGGCTTCCATTTTATCATTTGCCATGGCTGGCCCAGCCACTTGCATGCATGTCAGTTAGCAGGAAGAGGAGAAGGGAGAGTAGGGCACCCGTTACCTTTAATGGCATTGCCAAGAAGTCACACATATCAAAAACTTTATACTTTGCAAGCCAAAAAAATATAATTATTTTCTTTTCTGAACACTCCATTTGCATAGCATTGTGATATATTTTTAAAGAATGCATTTCATTTATGTTGCCTGGCTTTATACATTTACTGGAATTTTTTTAAAACTAAGAACGCTGCCTCCTAAAAAAAAACAACAAAAAACAAACAAAAAACAAAAAAAAAAACCTAAGAATGCTGCTTATTTCTTCTGAGCTGTTTCGTTTTGTTGGTTTTTTGTTTTTGCTATTGGTATGGACACATGCATGGTGATCTCTGGAAAACTATAATTAAAAATAGGGCAGTAAGGTGGCGATTGGAAACACTTTTTGGATGGGTTTCATTAACAGAGTAAAGAATTTTACCATAGTGTGGTTAATAAGAGTATGTTAATCCACTGGGCAAATCTGAAATGTCATCATGTTTTGACGTTTGGTCTGTTCCACGGCTCAGAAAGAATCCTGGGAAGTATGTTAAGAAGAGAGCAGAGGGGTGTCACCATGCACTTTGCAGGCTTGCATTCATTCTTAATTTCATTCCTTCTCTGAGTTTAGTTATTTGATTCCAGAGCCTTACTAATCCAGCCTTCTCAGAGACTTTACTTTCTCTATTATGCTGTGGTGGGAAATCTACATTCTCTTGGTAGCAAAGCCTTGCAGAAAAAAGTCTAGAGGCCTCAGTCATACTACTTGCAGTCTTAACTCTCACATTCCAGCCTTCAGAGATAGTTGTTGCATCCAAAGTTCTGAGACCCCTGTTTTCTGTTGGATAAATTAGCTGCTATTAATTGGCTCCATGACTGTAAGGATTATCTTCCTTTCACTGCTAAGTCAGTTGTCCTTATTTATCTACTTTCCCTCAAAATTCATCAACATTTTTTATCTGTACTTGTATTGGAATACAATTTGATATTTTATTTGTATTGCTGGGGTTTAAGGAGGGAACAGAGAGAAAACCATTGGATAAATCCTTCGTACATAAGTGGAAGTTTCCTAAATTTACTTATGGAGTAGCTTTGAGGGTAACAAAGGAATATTTTATCTTGTAAAACACAAGAGCAGGGAATAGAGATGTGTTGCTCCCAAATGGCAAACTGCTGAGATTGCATCTGTATGAGATACCTGGAAGCTAGATCTCAGGTCTCTGAACTCTCATCCTCAGCAAGAGGACATGACACAAAGCAGGAAGGCCAAGAAAAACTTCAGCAATGAGGACAGGCCATTTTTCAATTTGTAGGCTACCCAGGCAGAAAGAGGACCCTCCTGAGACATAGTCATGTTCTATCCCTCTGTTAGAACTGTCAACCAGATGCTACCTAGAAACACAGATCTTTGATAAAGTCCTGTCTTTTGTCAACACACTAAAAGTCTTATCCCTATTACATCATAAGACTCATAACACTTCTTTTGTGCATGTTACTAAATTCCTCCTACTGGAACTTTACTAGAACCAGGATTAATCTAATCACTGAGTAGTTAAAGGTGTGCCTGGAATCCTGAGATTTTGCTCAGCCTTTCTGAAATGCTTTAATCAACTTTTAAAATTACCATTCTTTATAAGCTAAACAATTATTTTTACGTGTGATATAGCCATAATTATGGAAAGAAAAGCATTGAATTAAACATACTACCTGGGGATCCCTGGGTGGCGCAGTGGTTTAGCGCCTGCCTTTGGCCCAGGGCGCGATCCTGGAGACCCGGGATCGAATCCCACGTCAGGCTCCTGGTGCATGGAGCCTGCTTCTCCCTCTGCCTGTGTCTCTGCCTCTCTCTCTCTCTCTCACTGTGTGCCTATCATAAAAAAATTAAAAAAAAAACATACTACCTGGAGTGTGGATAGTTACATTAGACTGCACTTGGTGTAATAGTTTTTTGTTACTTCTGTAATAAGTTGCCACAAACTTAGTAGCTTAAAAGAACCACAGAAATTTATTATGCTACAGTTCTAGATATCAGAAGTCTAAAAGGAGTCAGAAAGGCTGCATTTCTGTTCAAACTCCTTGTGGGAAAGGGAGAAGGCAAAAACTGGAATCTGTACCTTTGCCTCTTCTAGTTTCTAGAGAGTATCTTTATTCTTCTTTCATGATCCCATCATCACATCGTCTGAACCTCTGCTTGTTATTGTATCTCCTTCTCTGACTCTAACCTTCTGGCCTCCATTTTATAAGAACCTTTGTGATTGTGTTGGGCCCACCTAGGTAATCCAGGATAATGGTCTCATCTCCAGGATTCTTTTTTTTTAATGCCTTTTAAAAAACTATTTATTTATTTATTTGAGAGAGAGAGAGAGAGAGAGAGAGAGAGAGGAACAGATAGAAGAGCCTAAAGTAGGAAGGAAAGGGAGAAGCAGACTCCCTGCTGAGGATACCATACAAGTGGGTCTCAATCCCAGGAGCCAGGGATCATGACCTTAGCTGAATGCAGAGGCTCAACCAACTGAGCTACTCAGATGCCCCTCACCTCCAGGATTCTTAAGGTAATAACCATTAGTCCATTTGCCATGCAAGGCAACATAATTACAGGTCTGGATATTAGGAAACAGACATCTTTGAAGAACAATTATTTGGTCTACCATGCTTTGGAATCATGAAATTATCTCTAATTATTAGATCTACTTACAATACTTAGTATGTTGTTACTTACACACACACACACACACACACACACACACCACAATATTCCAAAGACTGTGCTCCATCTTAACTTTCTCTTAGGTAAACATTTTTCTTCCAACATAGGGATTTTATCCCCAAAATATATAGCTATCATTTTTAAATAATGAACATAGTTCTGTTATATAAAATAGTCATTTACAAAGATGTTTTAAGATGTGTGTGTTAACAGAAATGACAAACATAGGGGAAATCTTGTATTTCCTTTTTGATACAATAGTAAACATGCTATGTTGTTACTCAGTCTTAAAAAAATTGTGTATGTTGACAATTCTAATGTTAATTGTGTATTTTGTACTAAGAAGCATGTTTGGGTTTATTGAGTTCTTTTTGAGTCTTTTGCCAATCAGTTACAAATAAATGGAACATGTAGTTATTTTGTTAAAATAACCAGTTGAAAAATAGATATTTATGCAATTTAGTTGCTAAACTCATAGAAAAAAACTATAATATATTGAACATGTGCCTGTTAGTTATTCTAAGCCTAACAGTTTAAATCCTAACCTCAGTGAGATTTCCATGTTAATTGAGTATGCCAACCAGGTATCTAGCTATTCTTGGAGTGTTGTCATTTCAAATATTTGGTCACCTTCTTTTCAGACCATTTTGTTTTGGAAAATATGCTCAGAATGCAATTAAGATATACTTTGAGGGACTGCAAGGCACACACCAGGAGAAACGTTAGCACACACAGAAAATGCCAGAGCCACTTACTTTTGTATTACTAAACAAGCAAAGACTTACTTTGTATAAGAAAAAAAAATCCACATAGGCTTTTTGTGTACCCTCAGTTCATGTGCTTTGTTAATTTTTTAAAACTTTTATACATGGGATTCTTAACTAATTTGATTCTTTTTTACTGGCATTCATTAAGCTTTTCCTCTCTCCTGGATCTCCTCAAAACATAAACACCCAAATCTCTCTCATCCTTGACTTTCTTAATTTCTGCACCATTTTCATCTCTGCCAAGTTTCTTGAAAGAACAATAGGCCGGTATAATCCCAATTCATACTACAGTGCTCTGCCTTCAAATTTATAACTCCATTTTTCCTCTGAAACTTCTTTCTAAAATAAATTCTATATTCAAAACAAATAGGAATTCTGAGTGCCTGTCTTGATCATCGATTGTTTTAAGTATCTGTGTCATCTTCCTTTTTTCTTTTTCTCCTGTACCCCTCCATATTTCCTTTTTCTTTTAAATCTGAAGATCTCAGGATCCACCCCATGATATGCAGGATTCCAAAATGGCAGCCCAAAACTGTGCCACCCTATACCTGTGAAATATGATGTAATATCACCTCTGTGATCATATCATGTTGTATAGCACAGGAAATTTATTTGATTGGACATGAACTAATCCTGTGAACCATTTCAAAAACAGTTTCTATCTGGCTTAGCAGACGGAAACATTTGAAACAGAAGGATGTGATGCACTGTGGATGGCTTGAAGATAGAGGAGATTATCTGACATGGAAGTAGGTGACTTCTAGAAGCTGAGAGCAGCTCTCATTTAACAGACATTGAAGAAATGAGGACTTCAGTCTTACAACTTCAAGGAACTAATTTTCTTTTGAGAATCCAAATGAGCTTGAAAGGGAGAGCCCTAATTCTGGATGAGAAAATAGCTGGTCAACATTTTGATTTCAACCTGAACAGAGAATCTGACCAACCCTGCTACACTTCTGACTTACAAAAACTTGAGTTATTAAATGGGGATTGTTTTAAGTTAAATGGTTTATGGTAATTTATTACACAACCATAGAAAATTAATATATATTCTTTAAGATGTTCCTTTTATTATTGATATTTTTGTATACAGGAAAATGCCATCCTGTCTTGATGTTTAAAAACCACTTGAATATTCATAAACACTATATATATATATGTTTATATTTATAAATATAAAGAGGAACCAGTTGTTGAAGGCGATCAGTTTATATAGTCAGATTGAGAACAACTGAATAGAAATCATCACTCTATTAGTCAATATAGACATATAACAGGCATTCAGTGTAAAATCCAAGTTCAAGTTCCACAGACCAAATGTTTTATATTTAAACAATATTTTGCTATCAACCATCCTAGAAATAGTCAGAACTTTATTCATGAATTTTAGTCTAGAAATCTCCATCGATTTGAAACAAAATTGCATAGATAACCCAATTATCCTTCCTTTCACACTTGTTGATTTCTATCTCTGGAGGATTATTTTCAACATACTTGTAGAAACTAAAAATATTTAAGTTCAGTAGTCTAGAATAATACTTCCAAAAGTATTTTATTTTTTTTCTTTTTGAATTAAAAAAAATATGTGAATTAGAAATGCTAAATACCTAAGAGTTCTCATCTGAATTCACTGCTATCTCTCTGCTTGTAACACAATACCAATCTATAACAACTGAAAATAAAAATTTAAGAAGAATGCAATAAATCAATATGGAAGTCACAATAAAGAATTTGCTATCCAGGGCAGCCCAGGTGGCTCAAGCAGTTTAGCACTGCCTTTGGCCCAGGGCCTGATCCTGGAGACCTGGGATCGAGTCCCACGTCAGGCTTTTTGCATGGCGCCTGCTTCTTCCTCTGCCTGTGTCTCTGCTTCTCTCTCTCCTCTCAGTGTATTCTCAGAAATAAATAAATAAAATCTTAAAAAAAAGAATTTGCTATCCAAAAATTTATATTTGTATATTGAGGCATTTGCCACACATTCAGAGTGCCAAAAAGAAATATCTGTATTACTTTGTTAAAAAAATAGAATCAGGACAGTTCAAAGATATACAAACTCGGTGAGTATGTTGTGTTGAAAGTTTTTTAAAATTGTTTTACAGATGGCTAAATCACAGGTGATCAACTACATTTCTCCCTACATTTTTATTTTTATTAAATTTATTGAGCTAAAGTCAAAAGACAGAGAGAAAGAGAGAGAGAAAGAGAGAGAGAGAGAGAGAGAGAGAAATGGGGAAAAAAGAACATATATCCCGAGCTATACATTATGTAAGTTTGAGATACTGAGTTTATGGTTTATCAAAGATTTGACTTGAACTATACTGTAGACTAAATGGACCTAACATGTATATGCAGAACATTTCATGCAATAGCAGGATACACATTTTTCTCAAACACATATAGCACATTCTCCAGGATAGACTGTGTATGAGGTAAGAAAACAAATCTTAGAAAATTTAAAATTGAAATAATAACAAGTATCTTTTTTTGACAATAGTGATATGTAAGGAGTAATTAGTAACAGGAGGAAAGGAGGAAAATTCACAAATATGTGTCAATTAAACAATATGCTCCTGGACAACCAGTGGGTCAAAGAAAAAATCAAAAGAGGAATAAAAAATATCTTGAGAAAAATAAAAAGTGAAACACAATATTCCATATACACAGGATGCAGAAAAGACAGTCATAAGAGGGAAATTTGTAGTGATAAACACCTAAATTAAGAAAAAAGAAGGATCTTAAAGAACTTACCTTACATTTCAAGGAACTAGAAAGAAGAAACTCAGAAGTTTAACAGAAGGAATGAAATAACGATCAGAGCAGAAATAAATGCAATAAAAAATTTAAAAAGCAGTTGAAAAGATCAATGAGACTAAGAGCTGGTGTTTGAAAACATTTTACAAAATTTGACAAACAAGCTATATTAAGAAAAAAGAAATTCAAATGAATAAAATCAGAAATGAAAGAGGACACAATGCAACTAATTATATGCCAATAAATTGGAGGAACTAGAAGAGACACATGGTTGTAAACATACTAACTACCAAGACTCAATCATGGAAAAATAGAAAATCTGAAAAGACCAATATTTAGTAAGGAGATTGAATCAGTAATCACAAATATCCAAACAAAGAAAACCCCAGGACCAAATGGTTTCACTGGTGAATTTTATCAAACAATAAAAGAAGAATCTTCACAAACTCTTCCAAAAACTTAGAGAAGGGAACTCTTCTAGCCTCATTGTATGAGGCTAGCATTACTCTGCTGCCAAGGTCAGATAGAGACACCAAATAAGAAACTATAGACCATATCTCTGAGGAAAATAGAAATTTGAAACTGGATTCAACAGGATATTAAAAGTCATACACCATATCAAGTAAGATTTATCCCTGGAATACAAGGATGATTCATCATACATAAATCAATCAATGTGATACACGTTTATAGAATAAAAGTTGAAAATGATCATTTCAATAGATGCAGAAAGAAAGACATTTGATGGAATTCAACATCCATTCATGACAAAAACTCTCAATAAATTATATGGAAGGAACATACCACAACTCTATGTGATATATTTAAGGCCATTTATGACAAGCGCACAGCTAACATGCTCAATGAAGAAGGAATGAAAGCGTTTTTATACAAGATCAGTAGTTAGACAGGATATCTGTTCTTACCACTCCTATTCAACTAGTTCTGGATATTCCAGCCAGAGCAATTAGATAAGAAAAAGAAATATCCAAGTCAGAAAGAAAGAAGAAATATTTGCTGTTTGAAGATTATATGATCTTATAGATACAGAAAATTCTAAGGATTCCACAAAAAAGCTATTATAGCAAATTCATTAAAATTGCAGGATTCAAAATCAACATAAAAAATTAGCCGTGTTACCGTAGACTAACAACATGATATCTGAAAAAAGAAATAAAGAAAAGAAACTCATTTACAGTAGCATCAAAAACAATAAAAACCTGTATACTGAAAACTGGAAGACTTGGATGAAAGAAATGAAGAAGTTGTAAATGAATAAAAAGATCCAACCCCATGTTTGTGGACTGTAAGAACTGATATTAAAATAACCATATTACCTCAGACAAATCAAAATTCCAATGGATTTTTCTCCTAGAAATAAAAAGAGAATTCTAAAATTCATACAGAACCACAGATGACCTTGAATAGCCGAAGTAATCCTAAGAATTAAGAGCAAAGCCAGGGGCACCACACTTGCAGATCTGAAATTATATTATAAAGCTATCATAATCAAAACAGTATGTTACTGACATAAAAATAGGTCGGTAGACTATGGAACAAAATTGGGATCCTAGAAATGAACCCTCAGATATATAGTTTACTAATATTTGACAAGGCAGCCAAGATACTTAATGAAGAAAGTAGAGTTTCTTCAATCAATGGTGTTTGGAAAACTGGATAATCATAAGGAGAAGAATTAAATTGGACTCCTATCTTACACCACTCACAAAAACTACCCAAAATGGATTAAAGACTATGAAACTCTTAATAAAAAAAAAATAAGGAAAAGCTTTATCGGTTTCACAATGATTTTTGAATATGCCACCCAAAACACAAGCAAGAAAAGCAAAAATAAATAAATGGAATATGTGAAATTTTATCATAGCGAAAGAAAAAGTAACAATACAATGGGGGAAAAAACTATGTAGTTTTTTTTTTGTAAGGATATAATATTTGTAAACTATCTGTTAAGGGGTTACTATTTGAAATAGTAAAATATGTTCAAAATATAATAGCAGAAACAAAGCAACTCAAATACTATGATTTGTAAAATGGACAGATGCGAATACACTTTTCCAAAGAGGGCATACAAGTGGCCAAAAAATATATTAAAAGATATTCAATATCACACATCAAGGAAATGCAAATGAAACCACAATGATATATCCCCTCAAATCTGTTAAAATGGTTGCCTTTTAGAGAAGAAATAATGAGTGTTGCAAAGAAGTGGAGTAAAGGGACCATTTGTGTGCTATTGTTGGGATTGTACATTGGTACAGCCACTACTGAAAATAGTGGAGGAACTGTTGATATGTCAGTCAAAGGGTACAAACTTCCATTTAGAAGATGACTATTGGAGAGTGAACGGTTCAATATGGTGACTATGGTTAACATTGCTACATTAAATACTTGAAAGTTACTAAGAGTTACTAAGTTACTTGAAAGCTAGTACTTTCAAGTACTTTCAAGTACTAAGTAAGTTACTTGAAAGTTTTAGTAACTTGAAAGTTACTCAAAGTTACTAAGAGAATAGATTCTCTCTCACACACATGTAATTATGTGAGATAATGGAGGTTTTAACCAACTTTAGTGTGGTCATCATTTCACGATACACACAAGTATCAAATCACCATTTGTGTACTTTAAACTAACGCAATGTTATATGTCAATTCTATCTCAAAACTCCAGAAAAACTAAACTTCGTTGGTTAGGACATTTTTGAATTACAAAAATATGGGGAATACGTATATAGTACGGTGTCCACATACCTCAGATCCAGTTCCCTCTATGGTGAGATCTTACATTCTAGCATGGTACATTGCTATAGCTAATGAACCAGTACTGATGCATTATTACCAACTTACATAACTTGAGTTTTTCTGTTCCAGGATCTCATACCATATTACATTTCCATTTTCATGTCTCTCCAGACTCCACGGTAACAGTTCTTCAGACATTCCTTGTTTCTGAGGACCTTATCAGTTTTTTAAATTGCTGGACAAGTGTTTTGTAGAATGTCTATCTGTTGGGATTTGTATAATGTTTTTATGAGAGTAGACTGAGGTTATGTGTTGTGGAGGAAGATCATGGAGGTAAAGCATCATTTCCAACATGTCATATCAAGTGTACATACTATCAACATGACTTGTCACTATTGATATTGACCTTGATCACCTAATAGAAATGATTTTTGTCAGATTTCTCCACTATAAAGTTACTCTTTCTTACTCATCCTGTACTGTGCTCTGGAAGAAAGTCAGTATACACAATGCAAGAAAATAAAGTAGTGTTGAATTTCACACAGATTTTAAATTTTTGTGAGTGTATGCTGATATAAATAAATTATCAGATGAATTAATCAACAGAGGAGACAAACCGATGCAGAAGAATTCCAAATTTCTGTAGTAATAATTTAGTTCAAGAAGGTAGAACCCCGTAACTTCCCCCTCCATTTTTTTTAATTCCTGAGGGACAAAGAGGGAGGCAGAGACACAGACAGAGGGAGAAGCAGGCTCCATGCAGGGAGCCCAATGTGGGACTCGATCCTGAGCCGAAGGCAGATGCTCAACTGCTAAGCCACCCAGGTGCCCCAACTTCCCACATCTTAGGTGACTTTCCTTTTGACTTTTTATGTCTGAGCAGATATATTAGATGACAGACTAGGAGTAGAGAATATTTAAGCATATGATGGCTGGTATTTTCCAAAAAAGTTAATAAAGTCACTTACATTCTTATTCAAGCATTCTTTTTTTTAAATTTTTTTATTTACTTATGATAGTCACAGAGGGAGAGAGAGAGAGAGGCAGAGACATAGGCAGAGGGAGAAGCAGGCTCCATGCACCAGGAGCACGACGTGGGATTCGATGCTGGGTCTCCAGGATCGCGCCCTGGGCCAAAGGCAGGCGCCAAACCACTGCGCCACCCAGGGATCCCTTATTCAAGCATTCTAATGAAACCCTAAGCTAAGCATTATACTTACTAATGACACAGTGGAACATTTAAAACAAAAACTTAAAAGTTCTTTGAGAAAAAAATTATATAAAAGAACAAAGAAATTATATGAAAATTAGATAAAAAATTGGAAAGAGGGATCCCTGGGTGGCTCAGCGGTTGAGCTTCTGCCTTCAGCCCAGGACCTGATCCTGGAGTCCCGGGATCAAGTCCTGCATCGGGCTCCCTGCATGGAGTCTGCTCCTCCCTCTGCCTGTGTCTCTGCCTCTCTTTCTGTGTCTCTCATGAACAAATGAATACAATCTTTAAAAAAATTGGAAAGAATTTCCAGGAAAGAGAATAAAAATCTTATTAGTGAAGTGATAGATTTGAAGCCTTGTAAACAGCTCCCAGATTTCTAATGTATTTTCACAAGGGTATACTTTTAACTATACACAGCCACCCATACATGCATATATATTCCATACATTTGAGTTTTCTACATGTACAAAACTCAAATGTACACTCACATGTCTCTGTGAGTGAATGTGTACATGTGTGCATGTGTCAGTATATGTGAATGTGTTTGTATATGTCTAAGTGAATAATGTCACTATTAGCATACTCCTTTATGTGTCAAACAGTTTGAGAAATTCCTTGGTTTATTCCATGGGAACTTTCATAAGCTGGAAAACAAAGTGTCTTAACTGGTAAATTACAAAATCTATGATATGTCAGGAGGTTATATAAAATTACCTACATTTAATATTAATGATCATTCATTCTCTTGTGAATATATATTGATAAATTTTTTCCAATGTATGTGATTTAAATACTTTTCATCATGATTTAGAAAAAATGGTGAAATTTGATGGTTTTGGAAAAATAATTTATGATACCTCATGCACAAAATATCTTCAATCAATGTTTGAATTGGTTTTATTTAAATCTAAGTATTTTTCTGATTATTTAGAAGGGCATGTTAATTTCTTCCTACATTTTAAGTTATGTAAAATGCCATCAATTATTTATGAAATCTTATTTTGGCAAATTTTAGCCATTTCCATTTTCACTGACAATAAAATTGATATAAAGATGCAAAGGTGCTTGTCACCTACGTTGTTGGCTTTTTTTTTGTTTTTTAAGATTACAAAGCTACAATGTGAAAAACTAAAGATAAATCTTGGCATTGGCAGAAATATGGTTGTCTTGGGGTGCCTGGGTAGCGCTGTTGTTAAAGCAACTAACTTTTGCTTTTGGCTCAGGTCATGATTTCAGGATCCTGAGACCCAGCCAGTGTTGGGCTCTGCACTTTGTAAGGAGTCTGCTTAAGTCTCTCTATCCCTCTGCCTCTGCCCCTCCCCCCATTTCTTTCTCACATAAATAAATCTTTAAAAAAGTAACATCGTTGAATTAAAATAGTATGAGATTACCAAAATATGTAAAAATACTTTGTGTAAATTACCTTTACTTTTCTTCACTCAGCATGGTGGTTAGGGACAGAAAAGAGTAGTGGTCTCTTAGGCACATAATGTTTATAAGTTCAGGATTTTGTGTACTCAGAATTGTTTTCTTTTTTTTTTTCCAGAATTGTTTTCTAAATGACATAATCTTGCTTAAAACATCACCCAGAAACCCATTTGCTCTGACAAGAGACTTTTTAATTAACAGTCACATCTGTGCTATTACACTATATTTTTGCAAAGCTAGCAACAACTTAAACCACATTATTAAATCATGAAAAAAATGCATAAATCTCAATGGACTTGTTTGGTGTTTCAAGAGCCAGAAATAGTGATCCCTATGCCTCTAGGGTCTTGCCTTGAATTACTTAAATGTTTTGTAATGATATTATTAAATATTTAACAGTCGAATATTTTGAGCTCCTTTCAAATATAAATGACATTAAAAATTAACCTGTTTAAACTATTAAAGGTTACCTGAATGAAATTGATTAGAAATATATTTCAAATCTATTTAAAGTAGCAGTGGTGCTAGAGGATGCAATTTTCCAAGAGATCAATAAACCAATAGTTTAATATTAAAATTAAATATATATCAAACTTTGAAAATATAGGGGGCCTATAGGTCTGGGTCCGTTTAAAAACATTAAGATGAATTGTTCTTGCTATATTGTCCTCATCTAACTTCTGTATACAAAATCTTTATTTAAAAAAAAGACCGGCCTTATTATATATATAGCTTTATTAATACCATAAGATCAAATGCTAAATTCTCCTCACCTTCAGGGTTTTCATATTATTTCTTTCCCTTTTAATGTATTATTTTCTAATCATTTCCTGAAAAGTTGACTAGAAATTTTGCAACGTCTTTTTTACCTTTAAATTAGAATGCACATCCTAACTCAGGAATTCATATTTAATATTTGATAATAAAATATTACTGAAATAGGGGAAGTGTGAAATCTATATTTATTCAGTAAATTATTTTCTTTTAAAGTCTTTATCAAGTTAATAGCTATATTCTGCCCTTAAAAAGTATAGGATTTCAGAATCATAATGAGGTACATATTGAACATATTACTATTAGGTCTTATTAAGGAAAATATAATTGTACACAGTGGAAAAGCATTTAATATTATGTCAAATCACTTCATGGAAAATTGTTGAAGCTTTACTCAACTTTAAATCAAATGCAAATCCAAGAAGTAATTATAATTGATTTTATGGAAGAGTAAAGCAGAACTTTTAAAAATCTGTTTCTTAGAAAGTTGTGAATAACACAATTTAATTTGTCTTGATATCACTGGAGACCAGGAAAAGCTGATTTAATTTGGTAATGATAAGACTTGTCCTCCTTTTAAATACAATATTTAAAATATCTCAGCTAACTCTAATGATTTACTGATTTATATAAAAAATTCAGTGCAGCATATAATAATATTGTTTTGTCACAGAAAGTAAAAAATAAAATAAAGAAATAAAAAGAAAGGGACCATGAACTGTGGTTCTGTAATTTAGAAAGAGGAATATGTGAATGTTTGATGTTTTTAATGAAAGGATAGTTGTAATTGGTATTATTTAATGCAGTCTATACAAATAAATTTATACCTATACCAAGGAGCATGAGTACATGAATTTAGAGTGTGACTTTTTCCTTTTTATCTTTGTGAAATACTTCTTTTAAATTACCTTTTCTATTTATGCATTCATTAAATAAACCTACACAATATTTTATTATGTCTAGACACATATTACACATTTTCATGGAGATTTATTATGCAACATCATGCCTCTCTTCTTGCAGAATTACAAATATTATATATACCATATAATTGAGATTTGGGTTGCTAAATGCATCTCATCTTTAAAATGAAACAGACTTTAGTAACCCAAGCCAGAAAAACAAAATAGGATTAGCTTTTGATTTAAGGAGAAAAAAAACAAAGCAAAACAAAAACAAGAAACAGAAAAACTACATCTTTTTCTGAGGCAGCAGAGAAATAAGAAAAGTTATTTCAGATGCTGTTAAGGTTGTAGGTAGTTAAGTACCCCTGGTGACTGGGGAAGTGTGAGAGTCTCAGAAAAACTGCTGTCAATAAACATTTTACAAAGCTGTCTAGGAAACTGGAAGAATGTAGAAAGATTATCGATATTGGAGTCCTTGAATCTTCATTGATGTCCATTGGTAGAGTTAGATGATTTGCCAAGATAGGGGTTAGAATCCTGGGTAAAAGAAATGGGAATGATTATGGTAGGATTAATTCAGAATTGGAAGATGAGGGATGATTTATCTCAGGGGAAAGAGAATTTTTTAAATCATCAAGAAAGTGATGGGAATGGTGAACTGTATTGTCTGCATTGGCCAAGAAAAAAAAAAGTCAAACAATAAACGGGTTGTTAAATTAGAAAAATTGTTATTTCAAAGACTTGCGTATAACAATAGAACTGATAAACACAAGTGGTGAAAGGAAGGGTTTGAGTGAAATAGTGTGATAAAAAGTAGAGAAGAGGACTATGACATTGAATAGTCAAGGACAATTTTAGGTACAGCTCTAGTAGTAAGTAGAGATGAAGGCTACTTGAGTTTACTTTAAAATATATTTCTCATGGAGATGAAGTCTATAAACCTCAGTTTCTTTAGATGACAAAAAAAAGATAAAGTGGCTTATTGAAGTATTGCTAAAATTAAGTAATAGCAAGTGATTGATATTGCACCGGGCACAGTGTTATATATTCCATCTATGGGTGAATTTTTAAAATTCATTCGTTAATTTTTTTCCTCTTTCTTCTTAAAGGGATGGTATGATTAGTGATCCCTTTAGTTTCATTTGTCAGATTTGTGTTTTTCAAATGAAATATTGTCTCTGTCTATAATCTACTTCCTCGTGGATTTCTGTATGTCTTCCTGAATTAGTTTTGTCTATCCTTTCACAAATGCAATTCAGTATCAAACCTATCTCAGTCATCTTTCATGTGCAGTGCCTTGGCCACTAGCCAAGTCATAAAGTCTATCAGACTTTCTTTTTTTATTATTATTTATTTATTTATTTTCTATCAGACTTTCTGAAAGCTGTTTTTTGGTCTCTGGGTATCCAGCCCACTGTGATTTGTTTAATGGTTTGACGTTGCTCAATACCTCTTCTCTAGGCATTGTAGATTGTCTCATTATATCAATCTCACATAGTTTCCTGAGTTTCTATCAAGCATACAAGAAAATTCTTCTTTCCATTATTCTGCAGATACTCTGCCTGCATTGTGAGCTATCACCCAAAGAAAAGAGTAAATCTAAAGAGTTTCTCTTTATCTGCATCAATAATTTCACATCTAGCACTGACGTTTTTGTTTTCATGTAGCTTGCTCAAGTGTTCCTTTTTCTCCTATTACATTTTTCATTAAAACGATTTCTGTTTCTTGGCATGGAGTCAAACTAGAAATAATTATTGACTGATTTCTCCATCATTAACTTTGAGAGTTTCTTGCTTGTTGCTCAGCCATTTGTTTGTAGATATATTAATTACAGAATCTATTTCACATACTTTTTTCTAGTATTTGTTTTAACATCTCCCGTGTCTTCTTGAAAAACCTAGAATCTATCAGCCAGATATATAACCCACCTTCTGTGAAATAAGACAGGATAGAAAATTCATGGTTACACTGTAACAGTCATTTGATCTATTCCTCTGTTTATCACTCCTACAATAGGTGATTCAATCTCAAACTCAATTCTCAGTTTTGTTCCAAAGTGGAGATTTTCAGGGCAGTATGAAGCTTTATTAACTCTTTCAGCTCACTGGGATTCCATTATAGTTTGTGCTTTAATGTATGAGAATTAAAGACTTGGTAATAGTGTGTATTTCTAGTAGCTCATCAATATTAATTGCATTTTCATTCACTCATTAGATTTATCTGGGGGTACTCACTGTTATAATTAAGTTGCTTTTAGGTGTACTAAAGGCAACTTAAGTGCCTTAGGTGTACTCTAAGGGTTTAAAAGCAATACTTTCTGAAGGTGCCAGGTTGGTGACCAGAGAGTAACCAAGACCCTGTGAAAATTGGACTATTATATTGACCTCCATTTCACTATTTTTTTTCTCATTAATCTTTATTATGTACCTATTATATACTACATTTAGTGCGAAGCAGTAAGGGTATATAAATATATGCTAGCTTTTTTAGCACTGTTAGTTGAATAGTAACAGACATATTAGATCTTCCTGCAGTGATTTCTTTGGCTCAACAGGCAGCCAATTAGCACTGTAAGACGTAGAACTATAACATCACAAACAAGCTATTTGCGTATTTCAGTACTAAATTAGTTTTCCTTTAATTCAATGAAAGTAATGCTAATGATAAAATCTGATGAGTGAACATGCATTCTCAAGCATTTTCTTTTATCTCCAATTCATTTTATTTTCCTTTATCACTTTTCTTCAACATTGAAAGGGACTCATTAAGGAAAATACAAAGATATTAATGTAAAGATTTAACTGATATAAAGCGTACTGTCCAAGGTACAGGTACATATCAAATAATTTTAGTTAAAATAATGGCACTTGGGAAGCATTTTAGAGTATGGTAATCTCGAAGCTTGATAAACTGGAAGAGCCATCTAGATGTAGTTACATACTATCTTCACTCACCACACTTACAATAAAGAAAACGAAAGATATTTAATTTACCATTGTATTAAGAAATATTTTATGTTCAACAAAATTTTTACTTTAACATTGGGATTGCTTTTTAATTTATGTTTTTTAATAATTCCTTCTAATGACACAAAACCTTCGCTTCAGTTATATTCACTAAGGAATTTCATTCACTAAAAAGCATGTACTAAATCTGATTTGTTAAAAAAAAATCCTGGAATGCCTGGGTGGCTCAGTGGTTGGGTGCCTGTCTGTGGCTCAGGGCGTGATCCTAGGTTCTGGGATCGAGTCCCGCATTGGGCTCCCTGTGAGGAGCCTGCATCTCCTCTGCCTGTGTCTCAACCTCTCTCTCTCGGTCTGTCTCTCATGAATAAATAAATAAATCTTTAAAAAAATCCTTTCCATATTCAGATAGATGAATCTAGTAGTTATGAAAGTATTTCCATAATTTAAATTCAGCCAATCAGTCATGGTACTATTTGGTGTAGTTTTGTTGGACTCTCTAGATAACTTAGGTAATTGGAGAATTACTGCAGATTCTCTGGCAAAGGTGTTTTTATGGGAATAGTGAAGAACTCAGAAGAGTTCTTCTCAATAAATAGTGCAGTGGAACTTGTGAGGTGCGATAGCAAATATGTGATGGCAAGATGAAGGAATTATTGACACAATAAAAGGAGGGAAGGAAAAAATGTGAAAACGTGACTCACTATTTCATATCAGGAGTTTTAAAAAATCATTTGACCAACATGCCAGCATTTTATCAACAACCTGTTAGCCTTGAAGTACATTTCTTATAAGTCAGTTTGATTTTCAAGCATTTTGCCTTACCGTGCCAGCCTTATACCTGGCCAAGAAGAGCTTAGAGCTTCTGATATGGGCCTGATTTCTATGAGGGACTCATTCTGGCTCTTCTCTGGCTATAGCCTTTTCTTCAGGCCCCTGGGGAGAGTGCTGAACCTAATGAACACCTATCTACATTATAGCTGCCTTAGAGATTCTCTTCTACCCGAAATGAGCCTCAGTTTGGTTCCATGGCCTATGCTAGCTTCCTTGCTAGTGTTGAGATATTTTTTTAAATTAACATTTGTTAAATGAGGCCCTTGGGTGAATACTGAGCCACAGTTTAACAAAGACCACAAGGGAAAGTGAAATAGAGAAGTTTATTACTCACAGTACTGGAGGAAGAACACAGCATGCCTTAAGTGACCACATGGGGAGGTCAGGGCAGGGTGTGGGCAGAAAGCAAGCAGCAGACTTGAGGTACATGTCTTTGTTAGGATTTGTGGGTAGAATGCTTTTGGAGTTCCCAGGCTAAGGCTGGATTGGTCAATTTAAACTAACCATGAGACATTTTGGTAAGCTCTAGGATGGTCTTATCTCGAGGGTGCATAAATGAAGGAGTTGAGAGGCTGAAGAGACTGTCCCTCAGCAGCAGCATAGGGAAAGTCCTAACAGAGACTTACCCTTGTTACTATGTAGGCTGTCATCAGTGGCATGCACTTGAGAAAGAGGCTGGTGTCAGTTCAAGGGGCCTGCGAGCCACTTAGTTTACAGACTAGATGCTGAGGCAGCAATAGAATAGTTTAGTTAAATCCTCAACAGCCAATCAGTCTTCTATAGCTCAGACCACCCATTTAGATCTACCTCTAATCTCAGAGGGTTGTTGAAAGGGAATTGTTGATTGTAGAGACTACAATATAGACTGAACTTGGATGAACAGCCTAGAGAGTATATGCATATGTGAATGGGAGGCTCATCCTGATGAAAGAAGGACCTAGAGGGTGGAAAGAGAAAAGGGATGGACTGTGAGCCTTCTTGATAACAATAAAGAGGTATTTATCAAAATGGGAGGATAGTAGATGTTTTGCTTAATAGTTTGGTAAATAACAAATATCTGGACATACGGTATGTGATTATTTTGTTCCTTTCCTGGGATTGCAAATGTTAAGAACTTACCCAATACAATTTTCATACAACCAGAAATGCCATAGAGTATAATTGCACTTCTATTTTACTTGCTACAAAAAATAATTCAGAAACATTGCTAAGTAAATTATTATACAAAATTTCCACAACGTATATTTTATATTTTTGAAAGAGCTTTTTAAATTTAATTAAATATATCTTTTAATCATATATCCCTCATGCTCAATTTAAAAAAACAAGTGAAAAGAATTCATTAAGATATGCCTAAATCATTTCTTTATTCATATTCTGGAATTTTAAATCTAGTTATTGATTAATTGGTGTATCCACATCTGTGTTTTTCTGTACAGTATTTTCCTCTGTGATTTGAAGAGCTTCAGTAATGTAGGATTTCTGAAAATGTACTTTTTATTTTCTTTAAAAGTTCTTTTAGGCTACTGACATCTCTTTTATAACATTTGATATTGCCATATTCTTTGTATTATTGTCAACAAAAGAATTGCAGTCCAAGCTAGCATATGTAAAGGAAATAGAATTTTCATTATAAAATTCCTTTAACCAACTATGATTACAGAACATGTTCTAATTTAGGAAATATTAAAACACAAGTATGTGTATATGCATACGTGCACACATAAGTGATGAAAAAAGTTCATTCATTTATAATGTTCTTAACAACATTGAACCCAAAAAACCCCAACAAATGCTTTCCTTTAGCCAATCTCTATTATCTCAACTTTGAGTTTTAATATTTTTTCTCCTTTACCTTTACTTTTCTTCTGCCTCCTTCTCCTTCCTTATTTTCTTCACATATTATAAAGGTCATTAGGGACATTTATTTTATTATCATGCATGATACTTTCATACACCTGATTCATTACTGTTAGGTACTTGGAGATATTGTTGAAAATGCCAAGGTTCTCGTCATCAATAGGTGTTGAAAATGAAACCTATAGCTTATCCAGCTACATTTTATTGTACAGTAAATTGATATTTCACAAGGATACTATATATAGACAATTATATTAAACAAGTAAAATGATGTATTAAAAGTGTTTATATTTTAATTAGTAAAATTTCCCTAGGTAATTTATTTGATTATATGCCAATTATGGGTTTTATAGTATTGAAAGGAATCTTTCATCATTTTTCCACTGTTTTATGAGGTTAAACCACACTAGTCTTTTTAAATTCCTGTTAATCACCATGGCACTGCTCTGTTTTCCTGTTGCATGTATGAGTCCTTTCCCATGAAGTTTATTCCTTTAGAAATCCTCATTCCTTTGCTAGATCTCTTCTCTAAATATGATTCCTCTTTGGTAAGTTAATTAAAAATTAACATTTGAGTTTTGCATTTTTGTATCGAGTTATTATGAACAAAGATGATACATATATTCATGTGAAGGTTTCTGTGTGAATATGAGTTTTAATTTCTCTAGGATAAAAGCCCAGTAGTGCAATTGCTCTGTTTTAATTTTATGAGAAACTGACAAATTGTTTCCCAGAGATGTGGCAAGCAAAAATTGAGACCCCAAATTCCCACCCTATAAACTCTTCCACTTGAGTACCAGTAACAGCTGTGAATATGATGAGAAATATTCCTGTGATATGGTCAAAGGAATTTTGAAGACCTAATTAAAGTCCCTAATCAGTTGACTTTAATATAATCAGTAGAGAGGTTATCCCTATGTGGATCAGACATAATTAAATGAGCCCATGTTAAAAGATACTCAAAGCAGAGACTGATCTCTTGGCCTGAGGAGCAAATGGGCATATTGCTGAGTGGGCCATGTCACAAAGACCCAGAAGTGGCCACTAGACATTGAGAATGCTCTCCAGCCAAGAGCTAACAACAACAACAACAAAAAAAGAGGATATCAGTCACAAAACTACATATGAATGAATTTCTCAAACAACCTAAGGAGATTGAAAGTGCTTCATTCCTTGATTCAGGGTCCACATTTAGGGAACACCTTAATTTCAACCTTTTCATACCCTGAGTAGAAGATCTATAAAATAAAATATGTGGCTGGATTTTATCCTCAGTTCTTGGGACATAACCTTTAAGCTCTTGGAATTTGCTAAGTGATAGGAGTGTCTATTATTCATCATGAGCCAATCAGATTGCACCAGATAATGTATGCTAGGAAGGTGACTTATGGTGGGACCCTAGGTAGCCAATGCTAAGGAAATGGCTCAAGATGGGGTTTGGTCAAGACAGAAAGACCATGTGGTCAAAGAGTTGAGGCTTTAGGGATTAAAGGGGGCTGGCTTTAACTTGAAACTTCTCCCTGAATAAAAGAAGAGTGAAACATAGAAGACACTGGCCTTTTAGTTGTGCTACCTGAGGGGCCAGTTTCTGTCTTGCCTCACATGGAGTGTTGATGGAATAGTCAAAAATAAGATACCTAGAGGTAGGTGAGAAAAAAATAACATGGTAAGCTGCTTGCTTGCGGAAGGTGAGATGGCTCTGTGAGATTGAGAGAAAACAGAATCTGAGGCTTCTCCCCCAAGAAAGAGATAAAGTGTTGAGTATGCCTGCTATGGCCCTGATCTATCAATGAGCTGTTGGAGGAAGTAGTTTGTTTCTTTTTACGTGGAATGCTGAAGGAACTGGCATAGTTTAATGAGAGCAAATCAGAACAAAGAAAAGGCGCAGGTGGCTTACTGTACCCAGACTGGCTCAGCAACAGAGAGAGAAGGTACAGAGTTAGACACCTGGACAAGGAAGGAGGGATAGAAATAAAGCATGCATCCAACATACTGGCCTATTGTACAGCAGTCAGACACCAGATGGAACAAGAGATTATGGGCTCCTAAAAGGAAAAGAAACCAGTCAATCCTTTGTTCAGTAATTTATATAGAGAAGTCCAGAGAAGACACATATATACAGAAAAGGCTTGAGAGACTCCTAAAATCTCTCCCTGGATTGACAGGTGAAGATTTTCCTTGTCAAAGATGGTAGATAAGGACTTGGAGAGGTGGCTATTTTTTCATATGCACAGACAACAACACAAAGATGTAAGGAACACAAAGGATCAGGAAGCCATGACACAGCAAAGAAAAAAAATAAAAATCTCCAACAAGAAACCTTACAAATTGAGATCTTTCCGCCCGGGAAGGTTGGTGCAGCTCCTGTGTCTCGGGGACGGGACTTCATCAAGATAAGAAGCTTTTGCACAGTAAAGGATACAGTCAACAAAACTAAAAGACAACCTACAGAATGGGAGAAGATATTTGCAAATGACATATCAGATAAAGGGCTAGTTTCCAAGATCTCTAAAGAACTTATTAAACTCAACACCAAAGAAACAAACAATCCAATCATGAAATGGGCAAAAGACATGAACAGAAATCTCACAGAGGAAGACATAGACATGGCCAACATGCATATGAGAAAATGCTCTGCATCACTTGCCATCAGGGAAATACAAATCAAAACCACAATGAGATACCACCTCACACCGGTGAGAATGGGGCAAATTAACAAGGCAGGAAACAACAAATGTTGGAGGGGATGCGGAGAAAAGGGAACCCTCTTACACTGTTGGTGGGAATGTGAACTGGTGCAGCCACTCTGGAAAAATGTGTGGAGGTTCCTCAAACAGTTAAAAATATACCTGCCCTACGACCCAGCAATTGCACTGTTGGGGATTTACCCCAAAGATACAGATGCAGTGAAATGCCGGGACACCTGCACCCCGATGTTTATAGCAGCAATGGCCACGATAGCCAAACTGTGGAAGGAGCCTCGGTGTCCAACGAAAGATGAATGGATAAAGAAGATGTAGTTTATGTATACAATGGAATATTACTCAGCTACTAGAAATGACAAATACCCACCATTTGCTTCAACGTGGATGGAACTGGAGGGTATTATGCTGAGTGAAGTAAGTCAGTCAGAGAAGGACAAACATTATATGTTCTCATTCATTTGGGGAATATAAATAATAGTGAAAGGGAATATAAGGGAAGGGAGAAGAAATGTGTGGGAAATATCAGAAAGGGAGGCAGAACGTAAAGACTGCTAACTCTGGGAAACGAACTAGGGGTGATGGAAGGGGAGGAGGGCGGGGGGTGGGAGTGAATGGGTGACGGGCACTGGGGGTTATTCTGTATGTTAGTAAATTGAACACCAATAAAAAATAAATTAAAAACAGTAAAAAAAAAATTGAGATCTATAAATTGCCTGACCGAAAAACAAAACAAAACAAATCACTATAAATGAGCCTAGTGCATTAAAAGGAAACATAGCAACAGTAAATGAAATCCAGAAAATGATGCATGAACAAAATAGAAATATAAAAAAGGGGGAAAAAAGAGCCAAACAAAAATTCTGTACCTAAAGAATACTGAACTGACAAATTTAATAAACAGCTTCAACAGTAGACTCGATCAATCTTAGAAGGAAAAAAAAATCAGCAAAGTTGAAGAAAGATCATTTAAAATGATCAAATTAGAGAAGCAAATGCAAAAAAAGAATGAAAGAGTGAAGAGAGTCTAAAGGACTTATGAGAAACCATCAAACAAATCAATATATACATGGTAGGAGTCCCAGAAGGAGAGAAGACAGAAAAAAAAGGACGGAAAACTTATTTTAAAAAATAAAGGCACAACAAAGGATCTGTACTTGGAAAACTATAGAACACCCATGAAAGAAATTGAGGAACACAAAAAGAAACGGAAAGACATTCCATGCTCATGGATTGGAAGAACAAATATTGTTAAATGTTTATGCTCCCCAGAGCAATCTATACATTCAATGCAGTCCCTATCAAAATACCATCAATAATCCTAAAATTTGTATAGAACCAGAGAAGACTCTGAATAGCCAAATGAATATTGAAAAAGAAAACCAAAGCTTGTGGCATCACAATGTTTCACTTCAAGTTCTATTACAAAGCTATAATCACCAAGACAGTATGGTACTGGCACAAAAACAGACACAGATCAATGGAACAGGATAGGGCGCCCAGAAATGGACCCTCAACTTTGTGGTCAACTAATCTTTGACAAAGCAGGAATGAATATCCAAAGGAAAAAGACAGTCTCTTCAACAAATGGAGTTGGGAAAATTGAACACCCACATGCAAACTCATTTTATGATGTTGGCATTACCCTGATACCCAAACAAGACGAGAACACTGCAGGAAAAGAAACCTATAGGCTAATATGCCTGATGGACATGGGTACAGAATAGTCAACAAAATACTAGCAAATTGGATTCAACAGTGCATTAGAAGTATCAAACACTGTGACCAAGTGTGTTTTCTCTTTGGGATGACAGGATGGTTCAAAATATACAACTTCTAGTCCTTGGAAGTTTTTTGAGTAGACAATTATATCACCATGTTAATTTTTTTTTTATTTTCCCAAACTGTAGATCTTTTTATTTCATTTTCTTGCCTTATTGCTCTGTCTAGGATTTTCTGTACTATACTCAATAGGATGCTGAGAGCAGACATTCCTGTCTTGTTTAAAGGAAAGTCCTGAGTGTTTAACCACTAAGTATAATGTTCAAGCTTTCTTATTCCTTACTGATTTTCTGTCTACTTTTTATGTGAGTTATTTGTAAAAAAAAAAAAAAAAAACTTACTATGATTTGCCTTGTTCTCTTTTCAGTTCTTTTTTATGTATTCTGAAGTTTTGTTATTAAGTTCATAAACATTTAGGATTGCTTATTTCTGGTGAATTGCTGATATCAATAAATAGTGATCATTTTATCCCTAATAATATTTTTTCTCTTAAATTTATAACATTTTATTTTCAATAGCTGCATCACTGACAATCTCTACTTTTTAAACGGGATGATTAACCTATTTGAGTTTGATTTGGCTACGATATGGTTAGATTTGTATCTATCATTTTGGGCTGTGTATGTGTGTATGTGGTTTCTTTGTACCTTTGTCTTAGTCTTTCTTTTTTAACTTTCTTTTGAATTAACTGAGTTTTTCATGACTGCCTGTTATTTGCTTTGTCCATTTATTAACTGTAATTCTTTGTGCGTGAGATAGATTACTTTAAATTTCCTAGTATACATTTCTACTTGTCATATTATGCTTTCAAATAATATTGTATCACTTAAAACTTATGTAAACTATAAAATGAATATTTCCATATATACTTTCCCATGCTACATGTAATATTTAAACATTTCTTTCTACATATGTCATAAGTGCCATAAAACATTCTTATTATTTGCTTATAAACAATTATTCTTGAAGGGAATTTAAATAGGAAATTATATTTATTCACAGATTTTTAGTATTCTTCATACTAGGTTGTTATGTGTTAATATTTTATTCTAATAACTTCTATTAACATATTTCAGGGCAGATCTGTGGGTAATGAATCCTTATAGTTTCTGTATATTTGAGTCTTTGCCTTTGTTTTGCCTCTGTTTTGCCTTTTTTACTGGATATGAAATCTAGGTTGACAATTTTCTTCTTCAGTCCATTCAATTGTTGTTCTATTATATTTTGTATTACCTTGTTTTAATCCTGTAATTGTTCTTCTATACATAATGTGTCCTCTTTCTCTGATTACTTTTAAGTTCTTCTCTGTGTCTCTAGCTTTGAAAAACTTCATGATCACATGCCTTCGTGTAACTTTCTTTGTATTTCTTCTTTTTGGAGTTTGTTGAGCTTCTTGGATCTGTGGGTAAATGATTTTCATAAAACCTGGGGAAATTTTTGCTCCTATTTTTCCTATTCTTCTACCTTCAATCTGGCAACTCCCTTTGGATATGCCCTGGGCACTGTCTCCAGGCAGTCAGCTGAGATGTTGATAGAGGTCTTATTTCTATCTCTCAGAAATCACTGTCCTACACTGACAGAAATTATCTACTTTTTTGAAAGCCATTAACTTATATATTGTGTTCAGTTTTTGAGGCATTTTAGGAGGATGGCTAAGATACTGTGGCCAGAAGGTTCTCTCATCTTTTTAAAATGATTTATTCTAGGAATGCCTGGGTGTCACCGTGGTTGAGCGTCTGCCTTCAGCTCAGGGTGTGATACTGGAATCCCAGGATCAAGTCCCCACATTGGGCTTCCTGAATGGAGCCTGCTTCTCCCTCTGCCCGTATCTCTGCCTCTCTCTCTTTCTGTCTCTCATGAGTAAATAAATAGAATCTTAAAAAAAATACTTTATTCTGAATGGTTCTCCTCAGGATTTCCATCTTACTTGTTTATTGATTCACTCATTCTTGTGAAGCATGATACATTATTAGATGAATTTGAAGTACAAAAATAACCTCTGATACTTAAAGTCCTGACATGAAAATACACACTTACTTTAAAAAGTTTTTGTTTTGTCTTCCAAACTTACAAATTGCAAAACATTCCAAGAATCCATTTTTGTGCAGGGAATCTCATTTCATTTTACAGATTTAAAAAGTCAGATATGTAATGATATGAAATGTATAACTCCTGAACATTTCCTCTCATGAACTTTTCAGATTTATTTTATTTTATTTATTTATTTTATTTTATTTATTTATTTTATTTTATTTATTATTTATTTTATTTTATTTACTAAATATTTTATTTATTCAATTGAGGCAGAGAGATAGAGAGAGAGAGAGACCATGAGCAAGGGGAGAGGCAGAGGGACAGGCAGAGGGAGAAGCAGGCTCCCCAACGAGCTGGGAGCCCGAGGTGGGGCTTCATGCCAGGATCCAGAGATCATGACCCCAAGCTGAAGGCAGACACACTTAACCATCTGAGCCACCTAGGAGCCCCTGAACTTTTCAGATTTATATATGCAACTGTCTTCTTAACATTTTGGGTTGGATACAAAATACAGATTTTAAATTTCATTAAAAAGAAAGGGAAGAAAAGGAAAGCTAAGGAAAGAATTTAAGGGAGGGGAGGAGGAAAGAAAGAGAGAGGAAGGAAGGCACGAAGGAAGGAAGGAATGAAGGAAGGAAGGAAAGAAGAAAAGAACACAATTGTAGATTACATACTCTGTCTCTGCTTATCTGCTCTCCTATTAGCTTTTCTGTCTTGGTAAATCCCGAAACTGTATATGCAGCTGCTTGGGTGGGAGGAGGTGTGGGAAAATCTTACAGTTCTTTCTTCTCTTTCCTCCAACCTCAAACCATATCTACTCTAATTCCTAATATATCATGTATTTGACCAGTTTTTATTTCCTATCTCAGTAGGGTCTTTTCCTAGACTATTTCAAGGATTTTGACATTGGTTACTTCAGTTTGCCTACTTCTTTACTTTTTGAAACTTGCATTTTCTCTCCTGAACACTCCCTAAACTTTACTTTCTGAACTTAAATTCCTCACCAACAACCAGAACATGCCTCCCCATTTCTCATCAATCTTCCTCACATTTGCTTATTCCTAACCATGAATCATAATATGACTTTTGCTAACAAAACTTACTTGAATCCATTCTTCCTTCCATTTATCTCATTTCTGGACAACTGAATTTGTTGATTTCTTCAGTTTAATCCTTTTCTGAACTCAGAGCTTTTTTTTCTTTTCTTTTCTTTTCTTTTCTTTTCTTTTCTTTTCTTTTCTTTTCTTTTCTTTCTTTCTTTTCTTTTCTTTCTTTCTTTCTTTCTTTCTTTCTTTCTTTCTTTCTTTCTTTTTCTTTCTTTCTTTCTCTTTTCTTTCTTTTTCTTTCATCTGCCTGGAACTCCCTTTCCTTAAATCTCATACAGATATTTAATTTAGGTATTATCTTCTCATTATTAACATCATCAGAACTGGTGAATTCATACTGATCTCACTTTGATTATATAACATTCCATTTTTGTGGGAAGAGAAAGAGCATAAATTTGGAAATAGTTATTTGAGATAAGAAGGCCAAAGATATAAATTATTCTTGGATATCCATTTATCTTCTGTCTTCATCATAGTAACATCTACAAATGCTTTAATCAGAAAAATTACTCTACTAGTAAAAGTAATTATAATAAAATGCAATCATTGGAAGCAATTTCAGTAAATATAATGAGTGAAATCCTTAATTATACATTTGAAAGAGAATAAAAAGTTTTTGGGTTTTACAAACGTGAAAAGTAACAGCATAAATTAATCTATTTTGAAAAAAATAAAAAAAATAAGTTAATCTATTTTGAATAATAAAAGTCAATCAAACTGCTTAATAAGAAGATAAAAATCATTAATAAATTTCTCTATTATGGCTTCTCTATAATACTTTGTCTTTTAAATAGGCACTATCTGGATCCCTGGGTGGCGCAGCGGTTTAGCGCCTGCCTTTGGCCCAGGGTGCGATCCTCGAGACCGCGGATCAAATCCCACGTCGGGCTCCCGGTGCATGGAGCCTGCTTCTCCCTCTGCCTATGTCTCTGTCTCTCTCTCTCTCTCTGTGTGACTATCATAAATAAATAAAAATTTTAAAAAAATAAAAAAAATAGGCACTATAAAATAATTTTTAATTTTTTTAAAGATTTTAATTATTTATTTGACAGAGCACACATAATCAGGAGAAGTGGCAGACAGAGGCAGAGAGAGAGGGAGAAGCAGGCTTCCCGTTGAGCAGGGAGCCCAATATGGGGCTTGATCTCAGGACTCCTGGATCATGACCTGAGCTGAAGGCAGATGTTTAACCCACTGAGCCACTCAGGTGCCCCTAAATTTTATTATGAAAAAACTTAGATGAAAGAAGACTAATATGATTCCTCATGTAAGCATCACATAGTTTCAATGATTATCAACTGAAGTCTAACATTATATTATTTATATCTTAACTGCTTATAAACCATACTTTTACGTATGTAAAAGCTTAAATATGTATCTTTAAAAAAGTATTTCTTTAAAAAACCATAATGTCATAATCATATGCAAATTTTAAAACCGTATCCTTTAAAAATCATTGTTCTTATGTTCCCATTGTCTTAAAGATTCCATTACTTTTATTTTGTTTGAACCAAAATTATTGTAATTTATATATACATGCACATGTTCACACTAAACTCATTTATCTTCAAGTTTTGTCTCTGTTTTTGTTTTGTAATTTATTTGTTGACAAAATCTTTTTCCCATAGGATCATATGCAGTCTGTACGTTATTGATTACACCTTCATACTATTTTTGGGACATTTCTCTGACATCTGTGTTTCTGTGTTTTTAAAATGAGTAGCTAGATCTATAGGTTTCAACAGAATCAGGTCTAACATTTGGGCAGGACTATTTAAGTAGTATTATAAGTAGCATTTAAGCAGTATTATGTTCTTTCCTCAGATACTAGATGGTGTATGACTGTCTCCTTTTGTGATGTTATCAGTTGCGCTAATTGATATCTATATTTCCTTTTCCATGATAGGTTTATTAAAGGGAATTTAATTTTTCTTAAAAATGTGAATCATGGTTCCATGATAATCATAGTACTTTTGGCAAAGTTTATTCATTAGAGTCAGTACATTTAAAGGTACGTTTAAACTTAGCTCTGATAGAATTATCATGAATTTTGAATGGAAATAATATTTATATTCTGTTTCAACAACTGATTACAATAAATGCATTTCTTTAAACATGTTTTATATAAATATGTATCATAAAATAAGGATGATTTACTGTACTCAGATGAGGCAGTATTTTAAAATTATCAGTGGGATATCTTTCACATGTTAGAATTTAATATTTGATTAAAATAAATTTTTAAAATACTTGGCCATAGCATATATAGAAAATACACTCAAATAATTTTGGAATTTGTTTATAAAGCTCAAATCTAATAAGATGCAGTTAGTGTTATGGAAAATGTTGTTTCTCTTAAAGCTGAAGAAATCCTTTGCAATGAACTAGACCTAACATTTTAATGCTCTAAACAGTGACTTTCCAAGTTATCATTTCAATGAGTGGCTGCACTAATAGGAGAGTGCATATTTCTAAGCATGATACTAAGCAAAATTGTGACGTAAAACATAACTGCCACACTTTTTTGAAGTATTGTTGATAATCCCATTTTTTTATGCAAAAGTAGCTCTTTTTCATTTACTTCTATCATAAGGCCTTTCTTTTATTTCTCTAAACACACTATTCTACACCAATACGTATTATGTCACCACTGAGGTTTTCTTTCTTTTTTTGTACTTTTTTTCTAGAGTGTCCTGACACACTAATAATACACACACAACTCAGCATGTTCAGATTTATATTCTGTAATAGCTAGTGTGTATGTTCTGATCTAAACAAAGTAATCTTTGGTATTTTTGACTTTATACTTTATCTTTCCATTTATTTTTTAAAATTTTTAAAAAGATTTTATTTATTCATGTGAGACAGAGAGAGACAGAGAGAGAGACAGGAGAGCAGAGACACAGGCAGAGGGAGAAGCAGGTTCCACGCAGGGAGTCTGATGCTGGACTCGATCCTGGACTCCAGGATGGCGCCCTGGGCCGAAGGCAGGCACTAAACCGCCGAGCCACCCAGGGATCCCTATCTTTCCATTTAAATTTAAAAACTATTAGGCAATTTTCTATGAAAGTGACATATTTACTAGACATCATGAAATAATGCATACAATTATTTGTCTTTAAATGGAAATCTTTAGGATGAATTTCTTAATTATATAATCTCATTTTAGCTTTACTTTTATGTTTAGCAGATATTAAGGTTTCATATAAACAGTAATTCCATGGAACAATCAGCAGAAGTGTTTCAAACTGTGTAATCTACTAGTTGGTGACACTAATTTAATAGCAATCATTGAGGCTGGCTTATATAAGGGACTATTATAGTTAGCTTTATGGGAAATAAATTATACCATGTACTACCAGGTTAATAATGGATGATATGCTAAACTATTTGACTTGTCTCTCTTAATAAGCATACTTGGTTTTGCAAATAGAAAAAGCTTCTAAGTCATCTATCCTATCAAATCTCCCTACATCTTGAGTAGCTAGCTACCTGCTATGTGTTATAACTTCTTGTACATTTGCATGTTCCATTTTAAATTCCAGTGTAGTTAACATTTTTCATTATTGTTGATATCAGGAATATTATTTGTTGTGGAAATGAAATCGTTTTCATAATTGTAGCAAATGTTTATATTCATTATACAACTTCTTGTTTTCTGGTATGTTTTAAAATCTGTACATTTTTATTTAGTAAAAGGTACTTATCTTCTATTTTTGTATGTTTTCTGTTTTGCTAAAAATTTTCCAACATTAAAAAATAATTTCCACAGTTTTTGTAATTTTATTTGAACTATCAAGCTTATTCCAAGTCTGTATTCAAATGAAGGCTTTTTCTGGCAAGCCAAGAAATAAAGACCCCAGAAAAAATTTTGTAAAATTACCTTTTTCATTTTCTCCTTCTATTTGGCGTTACTTTCCTATGGCTATTTCTTTTTCAATTACATTCCACATGTGGGCAAAGAAAGTTTGGAAGATCCAAGATTGCATAACTCTTCTAACTAGTGATCCTAGAGGAATAAAGACCCTCTCTTTCCCATAAAATATGTATCAAATCTCAGTAAAAACCCTAATTTGCTTGATTTGGTTCACAAAAGGAAGAGAGGACCTCTCAGTCACCCTAGAAAATCATCACTCTGAGCCAAGTAGTGGGTGTGGGAAATCTGATAGGCAGTCCCAGGTGGACCATATGCACTGAGAGAGAGAGATGGGCACAGAATATGCACACACTTAGAAATGTTTCTGAGAGCTGACATTTTGTTTGACTAACCCTGAAATTCATACTATTGTTTCATCATATAAAGGAATAAAGACCCCCGATCAAATACAAACAAATTATATCAAGATATTTTCAGATGAGATCCTTAAGTGTTTCGAGTGGTTCTACCGGAAAGAGTGCATCAGTTAGCATGTAGTGTTCTATGACTGAAAAATCACATTTTCCTCCCACTATCTCATTTATTTCTTATCGTTTCCATTCTGTACTGAAATGCCCATCTCTTTATATACATGTTCACCTTTTTCACTGGAGTGTTTATTTTTAAAGTTTTTGTCTTTGATAATTCCAACAACTGGGACCTATCTAAGACTAGTTTTGTTTATTACTTTCTCTACTGATGGTACATCCATTTCTTGTTTCTTTGTGCATTTTGTAAGTTTTGGTTGAAGTTGGATATTTTCTGTAAGCTTAAAACACTTAGGAAAATCGTATCAATGCATGCAGACACATTTCTTTTTTCTGCCAGGTTTTTACTGTGGGTTGTTGAGTCAGTCTATTTCAGAATTGATCTGGGTTTGGTCCTGTTGTTGCTATGGTTATTTGCACCTTACCACAGGCTTCAAATTCCTCTAATGTTACCTTGTTTTTAGTGTGGGAGTTGGATTGCTTAAGAATTTCAGGGATGTTGCTCTACCCTCAGTTTTAGGTCTTCCCTTTGTGACTACTCCTCGAGAAGATTATTACTCATGCTTCTAAATTTCCTCAGTGGTAAATTGTGTTGTCATTTAGTACTTGCTAGCCTAAGGTTTGGGGTGGAGACGGGCCTACAGTAAATTTCCTATTGTCTTGATTTAGCCTCAGACTCAGGCAGACCTTGTATCCCTGAGTCATGAAGGTGAGGTTTTCTCAATGGTCCTCTCTGTGCTCCACTTTAGGGTGACTTGAATGGACTGAAGCTAGATTTCCTCATTCACGTCCTAGGAGTAGCGGGAGTATGTTTCTGATCCCTTCTCTCGGCTACAGTGGACCTTAGCCTGAGTTCCAAAGGCAACAGTGTTTGCGATTCTTCTCCCAGTATCTTGAGGCTTTGCCTCATGGGAAGAAAGTAAAGAGGATCCTTCTGAGGTGTGTCTTTCCCACAGCATGTGCTGCTCCCTTCCTCTAGGTTTATACAACAAGAGATTCTTGTTCTGGCCCTTCATCCTGATTCCATCTTCCTCGTGCATAGCTGTCTTAGTCATTCCATGCCGCTATAATTAATCATCATAGCCTGGGGGCTTAAATAACAAACATTTTTCATAGTTGGAGAGGTAGAAAAGTCCAAGATCAGGATGCTGGCATATCTTGTGTCCTATAATGGCCTACTTCCTGATTTGCATCTGGTCTTCTTCTCTTTGTACCTTTGCAAAGAGAGAGAATGAGAGAGAGTGTGTGAAAGAGAGTGAGAAAATGAGTGAGAGAGCTCTCTCATGTCTCTGCTTTTAAGGGCACTA
The DNA here is from genome assembly GCF_003254725.2 of Canis lupus dingo. NCBI lineage: Eukaryota > Metazoa > Chordata > Mammalia > Carnivora > Canidae > Canis > Canis lupus. The sequence continues at coordinate 55,191,209 of NC_064258.1, read as the reverse complement.
ATCTCACTCATGAAGGCTCTACTCTTCGAACCTAATGTACCCCCAAAGGCCCTGCCCCCTAACAGTATCACATTAGGGTTAGAACTTCAGCATATAAGTCTAGGGGTGACATAAACATGCAGTCCATAACTACCCAATTAGGTTCATGGACAATAGCTTGGGAGTGAATGTGGATCTTGGATCTGAGGTTCCCAGGGTTTTATGTATCCTCATAATGGCCCACATTTGTCTTTAATAATTTTTTGAAAATATAACCTGCATTATTTGTAGCAGTTTGTATATCACATGGCATCTTCTGGATGTATGCAAATGCTTGTGATTGGTAACTCCTTGGAGTTGACTGTCTTCCCTTAGATTTCAGATTTTGCCTTGTCCTTATTTTTTTTTCTGAGAAGTTCAAGAAGAGTTTTGCTTTTTTAAAAGTTATCTCGTATTTTTTGTTGAATGGTGGGATTAGCATACTTTCTAGTTTTGTTTTGTTTCCATCTATGGCGAACCCAGAATTTACCTGCTATTTTAATTTATTATTATGAATCATTTTAATTTACAATGTTTGGGTTGCTTATTCATATTTTCCTCAAAATATTTATTGAACAGATAATTTTATAAAGTCTCTGCTAGTTTTAGACAGCATACAAAAATAAATATAATCATTGTTGGGATAATGGGAAACTATTCCTCACTCTTAATGTTTTTTTTTTCACATGGAGGACATACCATTAGAATATCTTTGATATCTCCCTTCCTTCCTCCTTTATTTATGGGAAGATGAGTGGTATTTTGTCAGTGACTTTGAGAATAACCCTGGGAGTGTATAGCTCAGTCCACTATTTTTCTCTAATTTTACAAGTCAGATTACTGGGAGCCCACATTTTGTTCTTCAGGACAGATTTTTTTTTCAAGCTGACTATACATGGTAATATCTGAAATAATTCCAAAGCTACCTATCGTTGGGTAAGTAAGTTTTCTATGGGATTCGGCATTAGAATCTGTCACTGCCTTTCAACTATATCACCTTCATTGATAAAATAAAGCAATGATATTAACAATAATAAAGATTCTATTTTATATGCTGTATGCCTTATTATTCTTTGCCTATCTCAAGTAGAGTTCTAATAAAGATAGATAGAAAAAGATATTACTTTCAAGTCCCTTCAAATAATAAGCAGCAGCATTATGACAGTCATTAATATTTCTTGATTGATGTGTTAATTTGCTAAGACCTCAATGCAATATCTAAAATAGTCCTCACAATTGTTACGAGGTTGATAGGAATATTTTTTCTTACGGTATATTATGGCCACTTATCTTAGTATCATCATGACTCATGATGATAACCTTTTAAAAATTCCTACCTCATAGAATTTTTAGCCGATCAGTTCTATTTATTCCGCTCTTCTCCATTGCAGCTGTTTTCAACATGTGTACTTATTCCTTGCTGTATAACCAGTTATCAACACCTTAGTGGCTTAAAAAAACAATTATCAACTCATAGTTTCTGTGGATTGAAAATCTGGGTGAACCTTGACAAGAGGCCTCTTGCTCAGGATCTGTCACAGGCTATATCACTTAGTTGTCACCTGGGACTCCAGCCTCCTCAAAATGTGCCTGGGGAAGGATCTGCATCAAGCTCACTGACATGGTTATTGGCAGGTCTCAAGTCGTTCTTGACTTTTGGCCTGAGATAACAGTTGATTGCCTCATGGACAAGGTGGCTCACAACATTTTGAGAGATAAAGAGAAAGAGAGAAAGAGAAGTGGGGTGTGGGAAGAGGAGGAGGGTGCTAATATAAGTGGCATATCATCTCTGTTGCCATATTCTATGCATTAAAAGCAAGTGACTAGGTTAAGCCCACACTCAAGGGGAAAAGCTTATAGAAGTGCACGGGAGCTAGGAAGTGGGACACATGAAGTGGCGGCACTTAGTGTTAACAACCATGATTATACATAAGACCTTAGTTTGTATTTTCACCACCCCACCTCTGACATTTTAAACCTAATGCATCAGTCTTTGATTTCAAGCGCTTATCCTTTCCACTGTCTCACACATTGTCAGCCAATTCAACAGTGCTATTCAGACTTCTAGGGCTTTCACTCTTCTTTCTTCAACTCTCTGTATCTCTGTTTTCTCTTCTTTCCTAAGCTCTAAAACTTTTATGGAATGTACTCATTATATTACTGACACTGTAGTCAAGAGCTGAAAATCTTGTTTTCTTTTACATTGCTCTTTGTAATAGAGTTTCTGAAGTTATTATAGGCAAGGAAAAGTGTACAAATAGAATACCATTTCATTATTGTATATGTGACCAATTTATGGATGCATAGCTTTGGGTGAACACTGTTGAACTGTTCATCTTGAACCATTATAGGGTCCAGAAAGCACAACTCCCTATTAAGCTTCAGGGACAGCTGGGTGGCTCAGCAGTTGAGCATCTGCCTTTGGCTCATTTTGTGATCCCCGGGTTCTGGGATCCCTGCAGGTAGCCTGCTTTTCCCTCTGCCTATGTCTCTGCCTCTCTCTCTCAGTGTCTCTCATGAATAAATAAATAAAATCTTTAAAAAAAAAAACTAAAGCTCCAAAAAAATCATAGATTTTTAACCATTAGCCTTTACTCTACTAGTGGTTATTGTGGAATAAAGGATCTGATGGGTTTTACCACTTTGATTATCATATTCTCAATTGCAAAGATTCTTTAAAAAAAAGTCAAGGGAGTAATACTAACAAAATCCATAGTAAGTTTTTTTTAATACCAACATAAAATTTTAAAAATATATTTTCTAATGCTTTTAACCTCACCTTTTTCCTTCTCAAAACCAGATGACAACCTTGCTTCCTATGATGGAAGTCTTTAGGCTCATCCACCAGTTTATCTTACTGTGTATCCATCCCTGTTTCTTCATTTTGCCTTCTCCAAAGAGATCAATTTCTGCCTATGCAAAGTAAAATCCTATCTCTATATGGTAAAGACTGACCCTTTATGTCTTTCTAACAAAGTAAGTACATCACATTTCTAGTTCACTGTGTATCTTTTCCTTTCCAATCAGTTTCTCTCCCTGAGCATATAAATGTGTTTAAGTTTTTAAGACCTTAAAAAAAAATTCTGCCATGATTCCACAACTCTTTATAGCAAGCTTTAAAAAGGAAACCTTTGCTCCCAAACTACCTTTTTATTACCCATTCACTACTTAACCCACTTAAATCAGACTCTTGTACTCAACTTCCCAGTGAAACTTTTCTCACTAAGGTTATCAATTATCAATGACATTTACTACTAAGTACGTTGAGCACTCTTTAGGCCTTATCTTAATTAAACTCTTCTGTGGGTATTTGACATTCTTGATCATTCTTTTTTTCCCTTTGAAATTCCTCATGGACTTTACTAAGATCTTTATGTGGCTCAAGCAGGCATCAGTTTATATCTGCCTTCAAAATTGCTCAAGGTAAAATGAATTCAGCCAAGCTTTATAAAACAGAACTTTGTGAGAGCTCATTCTTAAGTCAACTGTGCAGCAAAGTAAATTCAAAACCATTATCTGAGGTTAATTTTGACTGGCTTGCCTGGAGACACTCTTAAGGCTTCTCTCCTCATATACATTGGATGTTCTTCAGTTCCAGATGCTTTTATTTTTAGACTGTTCAGCTTTCATGGAAGATTATTAATCCCCGAATACATTGCTCAATGAATACCTTATAATAGTTTTCAAGTAATCATTTACTGGGGAATATAATCTTGTGTTTAACTTCTGTGACCTTTTAAAAAATAATCTCAATCTGGAGAAATGATATTGAGGGAGGAATAGTGGTTAAATATATGCAAAATACCCCCTCTTTTAGAAAAGCCTGTGTACTACCACACTAATCTTTCCCTAACAAGAGAGATGACATATATATATATATACTGTATTTTGTTGATTCCATATAAATTGCTGTATGTGGAAGACACAACATGATATGCCATTAAGAACTTGTGTTTTGGAATAAGACAACTCAGGGTTTGAATCAGTTCAGTGAAGTCTGAATTAGGTAATCATGTAAAATATTATTTCCACTCACTAAACCTAAAGAAAATCATAATAATATTCACCTTAAGTGTAAGTATGCGTTCAATTTCAGAAAAAAGTCATGCCAGCAGTATTCAGTATACTATTTCATCTTGCTTGCACTAATAGTACTTTTAATATTCCCACTAATATTGAAGTTCTCAGAAATCGGAAGCTTCTTTCATACATGTGCACATAGGAGTTTATCATGAGACTATAGGACCTAGTCTCTGTTTATCAGCCAGCAAACTATGTGTAATGCCTTTTCTATGTCTTGGGAATCCTCTTTTTTTCCTATACGATCACCATGGTTTATAAGTTGTATATGGTTTATTTTAATAGTATTCACATGTATTTCCTAAAATGTGTGTGAGGAGTATATGTGTAAGCACCTCTTTTCCTCATTCACTCAAGATATAAACTTTTGGGGGTTAGAAACTTTTTTGTTCTTGTGTTTTGGTTAGATTTTTAGATTTTTAGGGTCATTAGTTTATACAATAAGTGATCATTAGGAAACATTTCAAAAACAATTACCAATTGTATGCATACATAAACAAATGATGAAATGCAGTATATTATGACTATTTGGAGTTTTATCTTATATCTGTTCAAGATTGTATCAATAATTTTAATAAATCTATGTAAAATATAAAATTTGTAGATGACACTTGCAGGAAAGCGCAACAAAGATATCTGGTAAAAATTGTATGTAAAATTTTTACCTTTTGGGCACCTAAGGTAGCTCAGTCAGTTAAGCATCCAACTCTTGATTTTGGCTCAGGTATGGTTCAAAATTTCTCTGTGCAAATACACAATGAAGAAAATATAGCTTAATAGCAACACAAGTAAAAATAACTTTGGGATTTTTAAGCTTAAATGGGTTATAGGATTTATACTTCCAGGAACATGCAATAGACATATTTTTCTTCTTCTTTCATTTTAATGCAACTAAAAATCCATCAAATTATATTTAAAACAATTAGAAGATGACTCTGAAAGTTGAGGGAAAGAAGACAAATCAGGTAGGGATCTGGGGATACAAGGAACTTCATTGTAGTGAAACTCCTGTCTTTATTTATTTGTTTAACCTCATATATCACATGCATATTTAGAACTGAAGAAACTAGAACTAGAAATACCAAGGAGCAGACAAAAGAAATGTCCCAACAAAAGTCTTTTCTCTCTAGCCAAAGGATCAGGAAAGAGTAGCCTAACATTACAGAAAACTTGTAGACAAAAACTGTGTTTTCCAAACCTACACCCCCAAAAATTGTTGCCACCCACCCACATCCCTGCCAGGACAGGCCCAGTGGAAAGCCTAAAATTTTGTATTCCCTAGGCTGAAATGATATTATCAGGTTCCTAATTGACATTTATAGAAAAGTCTACCAAACACCCACAGAATTCATAGTCTCTTCAAGTGCTCGTGAAACACATACCAAGATAGACCAGAATCTAGTCCTTAAGAAAAAATCTCAACAAATTTAAAAGAATTTAATTTTTTTAAAAGCATGTTCTCTGACCTCAATGACATAAAACAGAAAGACAATGAGAAAATTCCCCAGACACTAGGAAACAAAACAGCACACTTCTAAATAATCTATGGGTCAAAGAGGAGCTCTCAAGCAAACACACACACACACACACACACACACATACACACACACACGTGTTGAAGTGAATGAAAAGGAATCCAAGAAACCATAACGTATTAAAATATACGGGAACATTTGTAGCAAAAAAATGCATATATAAGAACAGTAGAAATGTCACAGATAAACATTCTAAGCGTCCATCTTGTATCAGTCACCTTGGGCTACCAAACAGAAGACTATATAGGCTGGGTGGCTTAAGCAACTGAAATTTCTTTTCTCACAGTTCTTGAGACTGGATGTCCAAGATCAAGGTGCCAACAGGATAATGTCTGGAAAGAACTCTCTCCTTTGACGTAGATGGTTGCCTTTTCACTGTGTCCTCACATGGTGGAGACAGAGAACAAATTCTCTGATGTCTCTTCATCTAAGGACATGGATTCTATTGGATCAAGGCCTCACCTTTTTGACCTCATGTAACCTTCTTCAATTTCTCATCTCCAAATACAGTCACATGAATTTGGGGATCAGGAGGATAAACACTCTATAACATGCATCATGAAATGAAGCAAAGTGAAGTCAAAGCAAACAGAAGGAAGGTTATAAAGATATAAGTAGAAATAAATGAAATTTTAAAGAGAAAAAGCAATAAAGTCAATGATATAAAGACCTGATCCATTGTAAAGATCAACGTATCAGATAAATTTCTTGACAAATAAGAGATAAAACACAAATTATATTTGAACAGGAACATCACTATAGACCCTGAAGATTTATTAAAAGGGTTAAGAGAATACTGTAAAAAAAAACCCTGCACATATATATCCCTTGAAAATCACAAGCTACTACAATTAAGTATAAGTCCAATAATTTGAATCATCCTATAACTATTCAGGAAATTGAATTTCTTTAAAAACAACTGAAAAAGAAAACTCTATGTTCAAATGATTTTCTTGGATAATTCTCCACAATATCTAAAGAATGGATTCTACACAGTTTCTTATAGGAAACAGAAGAGGAAGAAATTCTCCCAATTTTTGTTTCTTTTTTGGTTAAATTAGAATTTTGCTGATACCAAAGCAATAAGAGGACTGTAAAAAGAAAAGAAAAGAAAAAAGGAAATAGATACAGAGAAAAATCCTAGTGTCTGTCATGTATATAGAAGCAAAATTTGTAACAAAATATTACCAAAAAATATTTAGCAATATATAATAACTTTGCAGAATGCCCAAATTGAATTTGAATTCATTCAAAATGATCCATGACAGTAAGAGATTAAAGAAGATAAAGTCCACGTTCATATTAACTGAAACAGAGAAATTGACAAAATTCAACACACATTCATTATAAAAACTGTCAGAAAAAGAGGAATAAGGGGCCATTTTGAAAATTTCATAAATAAGTTCTACAAAAGGCCTTCCACTAACATTGTTCTTAAAGTTGAACTAACAATGCTTTCTCTCTAAGATCTGTAATGAGGCAAAGACATTTACTGTCATCATCATTAAGCAATAGAGAACTAGAAGTTCTAGTTAATACAATAGGACAAGGAAAGGAAATAAAAACATACAGACCAGAAGGGAAATCATTAAAAGTGTCTCCTTTTACAGGTGACATGATCATCTCTGCTTAAATCCCTAAAAGTCTATAATTTTTAATAATCATTTTTAAATTATTGAGATAATCTACATAACATTGTATGAGCTTCCAGTGTACAACATAATGATATGTTTATATTGTGAAATGCTCACCACAGTAAGTCAATAACATTCATCACCATATGTAGTTACAGTTTTTTTTTCCTGTGATAATAACTTTTAAGATTTACTTCCTTACCAACTTTCAGATAAATTTTTAAATAATCATAAAAGAAATCAAGGCATGTCTAAGTAATTGAAGAATCAGAGACATGTCTTGCTCATGGTATGAAAGCTTCAACATAGTAAAGTTGTCTGCTTTGCCCAAATTGAAGAGGTTTAGGGTACTTCCTATCCAAATCCCAGCAAGATTCATTCATTCATTCATTCATTATTTTATTTTATGTATTTATTTATTTTATTTTTTAGGTATATGGGGTGGAACAGGGAAGAGAGAGAGAGATTCTTAAGTTCTAAGTCCAGCCCAGAGCCCAACAAAGGGCTCAGTCTCACAACCTGGAGATCAGAATCAAGAGTCAGACACTTAGCAAACTGAGCCACCTAGGCACATTGCAAGAATCTTTATTATAAATATAGTTACTTATAAAATTTATATGGAAAGACAAAAGAAATAGAATAAGGAAAGGAAGAAAAGGAGGGGCATTATACTATCCAATTTTAGAACTTCCTGTTTCGCTACAGTAACCAAGACTGTATGATGTTGACACACACAGAGATAGACACAGAGATCAGTGGAATTGAATAAAGAATTCACAAACAGACCATACAGATATTTTTCAACTGATTTAATATTTGAAGTGACAGATGCAATTTAAGGGAAGAACAAGAGCTTTTGCAAGAAATGGTACAGAAGCAATTGGACATAGATTGCCAAAAAAAAAAAATCTTCAGGATCTAAGGCTAAGCAAAAGTTAGTTCATTTGATACAAAAAGCATGACAAATAAAAAAGAAAACTGGATCAATTGGCTTCATCAAAATTAAAAATTTGCTCTATAAATATCATATAAGAGGACAAAAATTCTAGGTACAGGCTAAGAGAAAATAATTATAATTCATTAGAGATGGTAAATAAGTATGTTTAAGATGTTCAACATCAGTAGCCTTTAGGAAGTTTATTATTAAAACTAAAAAAAGAAGAGTACCTGGGTGGTTCAGTTGGTTGAGCCTCCAACTCTTGGCTTAGTTCAAATCACAGCATCAGGATTGTAAGATAGAGCCCCTCATAGGTATCCACACTTAGCACAGAGTCTGCTTGAGAGATTCTCCTCCTCTGCCCCTCACCTGCTGTGCGCTCTCTCTCTCTCTCTCTCTGAAATAAATAAATGAATCTTAAAAAAAATAAAATGGTACCACACATGTATCAATATCACTAAAATAATAAACAGTGACACCAGTAAACAATAGTAAGGATCTGGAGTAACTTTAACTCACGGTGATGGCGAGAATGTAAAATAGTACAGCCATCTTGCAAACCTTTGGCAGTTTTTTTTAATTTTATTTATTTATTCATGAGAAACACACAGAGAAAGGCAGAGACAAAGGCAGAAGGAGAAGCAGAGGGCTCCTACAGGGAGCCCAATGTGGGACTCAATCCCAGGACCCTGGGATCACAGCTTGAGCCAAAGGCAGATGCTCAGCCACTGAGCCACCCAGGTGCACCCCTTTGACAGGTTCTTAAAAAAGTAAACATTCAAGTATTCCATGTACCAGCACTTAGATTCCTGATCATTTATATTAGAGAAATGACAACATGTTGATACAAAGCCTAAACCTGAATGCTTATGCTTGCTTTTTTTTAAGAATCAAAAACTGGATTCAAATGTCCTCCAACAAAAAACAGTTAAGTAGACTGCAGTTCCTTCATACTATGGAGTACAACTGAACAATTACAAAAAAAACAACAAACATATAATGTTTGTCCTTCTCCGACTGACTTACTTCACTCAGCATAATACCCTCCAGTTCCATCCACGTTGAAGCAAATGGTGGGTATTTGTCATTTCTAATAGCTGAGGAATATTCCATTGTATACATAGACCACATCTTCTTTATCCATTCATCTTTCGTTGGACACCGAGGCTCCTTCCACAGTTTGGCTATCGTGGCCATTGTTGCTATAAACATCGGGGTGCAGGTGTCCCGGCATTTCACTGCATCTGTATCTTTGGGGTAAATCCCCAACAGTGCAATTGCTGGGTCGTAGGGCAGGTCTATTTTTAACTGTTTGAGGAACCTCCACACAGTTTTCCAGAGTGGCTGCACCAGTTCACATTCCCACCAACAGTGTAAGAGGGTTCCCTTTTCTCCGCATCCTCTCCAACATTTGTGGCTTCCTGCCTTGTCAATTTTCCCCATTCTCACTGGTGGGAGTTGGGATCTCATTGTGGTTTTGATTTGTATTTCCCTGATGGCAAGTGATGCAAAGGGAATATAAGGGAAGGGAGAAGAAATATGCGGGAAATACCAGAAAGGGAGACAGAACGTAAAGACTGCTAACTCTGGGAAACGAACTAGGGGTGGTAGAAGGGGAGAAGGGCGGGGGGTGGGAGTGAATGGGTGACGGGCACTGGGGGTTATTCTGTATGTTAGTAAATTGAACACCAATAAAAAATAAATTAAAAAAAATAAACTCTATGCCCTGCAAAGGCTAAAAACAAAAACAAAACAAAAAACAAAACAAAACAAACAAACAGAAAACTACTGATACATGCAACAACCTGTATATTTCTACCGAGAGGGAAATAAACCTCAAAAGGTAACATACTGTTTTGATCCCGTATATATGACATTCTTGTAATTATAATATAATAGATAATAAAAAGAGATTAGTGGTTGCCAGGTGTTTGAGAGGGTGTGAATTTGAGAAGGAAGTTGGTATGTTTATATGAAGAAAAAATGAGGGATCCTTGCGGTGAACTACATTTTTGTTTCTTGATGGGATCAGTGTCAGTATTCTGGTTGTGATATTGTACTATAGTTTTGCAATCCATTCTGTCTTTGGAAGGAACTTAATAATGGATCTATAAGAACTCTCTGTATTATTTTTGCACCTGCACGTGAATCTTAAATTATCACAAAATAAGAAGCTTAGCTAAAAAAGAAAAAAAAATACAGAGGCATGTGTCTTACAAAATTTCAGCATGATCTATAACACCCTTATTATTTAGGAAAAAAAAGATATCTTTTTGGCATTTAACATGCATAGTCCAAAATCAAGCCAGGATGACTGGATTTAATTCTTCATAAACACCTTGAGTGTTTTAGACTAATTGGGGTTTATTTATAACTGGAAAACAGGAATGAGTAATAATTTAAAACTGTATGATATGCTGAATTAGCAACTATATTCAAATATTTGAAAATTTATACAGTCATATTTTCTTTTTTCTTTAAATGAATACTGGAAGTAATGGCAGAAGTATCAGTGACACAGGTTTCATTCATCAATGAGGAATTACTATTTATAATATTTAATACGTATTAATTGATTTTTACCTGGGGATATTATAAATACTTGATGTATATAATTCATTTAGTCCTGAAAACAACATAATGTGATCATTAATTATACTACCCACATTTTACAGATGATGAATATAGAGGGTTAATATTGGCCTGTAGCAGGGTTAACTTTTGAGTCAAAACAGTTTGACATTGAAGCTTTTGCTATTAATAATTGTGCTATAGTATTTTTGCTATATGTTAGTATGTTTTCCAACTACAGTGGAATGAACTAGAAATACATAACCAGGGCAGCCCCAGTGGCCCAGTGGTTTGGCACTGCCTTTGGCCCAGGGTGTAATCCTGGAGTCCCGGGATTGAGTCCCACATCGGGCTCCCTGCATGGAGCCTACTTCTCCCTCTGCCTGTGTCTCTGCCTCTCTCTCTCTCTCTCTCTCATGAATAAGTGAATAAAATCTTTATAAAAAAAGAAATACATAACCCAAGAAAGTTTATTAGCCTCTTTATTCACTAATCCTGTCATTTGACATCTATAGACATATTTCCGAATTTCCTTAATTCAGATAATGTCAGCAAGTTTTCCTTGAACAGTACTTTGTTGTTTGAAATAATGTAATTGGAAGAACATCTTATATTAAAATTTATATGAATAAGAATGTATAAAAATTAGGGATCCCTGGGTGGCGCAGCGGTTTGGCGCCTGCCTTTGGCCCAGGGCGCGATCCTGGAGACCCGGGATCGAGTCCCACGTCGGGCTCCCGGTGCATGGAGCCTGCTTCTCCCTCTGCCTGTGTCTCTGCCTCTCTCTCTCTCTGTGTGTGACTATCATAAATAAATAAAAATTAAAAAAAAAACTTTAAAAAAAATCTTTAAAAAAATGTATAAAAATTAAACATAAAATGACGTCTTTAAATGTATATTTTCTCTGTATATGTAAATTTATATATATGTAAGAATATAAATATATAAATGTATATATATAAGAATATATTTTTCTCTGTATATGTAAATTTATATATATGTAAGAATATAAATATATAAATGTATATATAAGAATATATAAAACTTAAACATAAAAGGATATTTCTTTAAATATATATTTTCTCTATATGTATTCTTGATATATATTATATGTAAATATGTATTCATGATTATATGTTACATATTATATATATATACACTATGTAAATGTCAATCAGGAAAAATATTTCCTCATATTCAGACTTATGCCTGATTTTGTTTAATAATGAAAGCATTGTATACTTTTCAGTTGTTTTGATAATCTATAAATCTTGTTGCCTTGGAGCATCTAATTCATTGATGCTTAGGTGAATGCATGTCCACTGTATAGAATTCATTTTTTTAATGCAATTTTGAACTATGGGACTTGAAATCCAAGCAGTTTAAAGGGAAATATATCTTCTTAATTTCATTAGCTCTTGGTTGTAATTGTTGACTTATTATAATAGAGTTTTATGAAATGGAGGTCACAATCAGACAGGGCTGTGGGGACAGGGGAGATTTTCCTTTCTGTCACATGTAAAGTCTAAAAAATAAGAAGAGAGAACAAACATTGGCCTACAATACAACCCACATCTGGAACTCCTCTCTTCATAAAAGTTTGGTTGGAGTAATATTGGAGGATTTAAGAAAAATGCCTGAGGAAGTTCCATCTTTTGTCGTGTTTAGTTCTTTGCCTCCTACACCAACCTTGTTGCAGGACATATTTATGGAATCTTATTTAGTCTGGTTATTCAGAAGGAGAAACTTGCTTTAACTATTCTAAATTACCCTGCATTTTTATTTTATGTGAATAATATTCACATTGGAGAGGACAGTCTTAATATGGGCTAGCACTGTTGCCAAAAGCTATAGTGAACATCTTTTTTTATGATGATATTAGAATCACAGCAGACCCAAGAAGGCCAACAGAGATTATATAAACAGACCCAAGGGGGTTTTCAGAAACAATGATAGCTGATGTTGGCTGTCATGTCAGGGTAGATGGCCATACAAATTAGAATATGATATTGTCATTGCATATAAGATACATCAACCAATGACATCATCACATGATATAGGCAGATATCTACTCAGAGGAAAATCTGGACCAGTATTTTCTTAGCAGAGGCTACAGAAAATAAGTGTGGGATACTATTTTCACTTTACCATCACAAGGTTAAGTCATATGAGTCTACTGTGAATCCACTCCATATCTTGAGAAGGAGTAGTAAGATAAATGTGGAAATTTTAAAAGAAATGTATTTTACCTAAGAGACTATAAGTTTCCTTACGGATCTATGTGAGTTATTGAATTAGAATAACTTTCATAGATTTTAACAAATACTAATCTCTCCTATCATGTGAGAAAATTTAAGGGTAATAAAATGGTTTAGATACATGAAAAAAGGACAGAAAAAGATATGTTGCCTGTATATCTTAATATAATATCAGCAAATTAGGATCCCCATATTAACAATGGTAAAGGGTTATAAATTGGGGGGGGAAGGCTATACTAAAGAAAGATTATAAATTCTATAGAAAGATCAGGGAAATTTTCACATGCAAGAAAGAAAGCCACATGTATAAAATTACTGGGTGAACAGAGATGCATCCGATGCTACTGGTTGGGGAGAGCATCTTATACAGAGGAATGAGCCTTTGTAATATACTATACATTACTATACGTTTCAGTTTGTATTTGAAAGAAGGAGTTTTAGAATCGTCAACATTTGAGGTGCAAATGGAGCTATGAATAACAAGATTGGGCTAGAGAAATATAAATAATTATGTCATAGATGGTGCACTTAAATGTTTCACAAAAAGAAAGGCTATGGTTTAATTTGTGTTTTGCCTTGATCATTCTCCCAATAGTATGAAAATTTGATGTAAAAAGGTAAGATACACTGAGAGGGAGGATTACTTGAGAAGTAGTAGTTGTAGTCCCAGAGATTCAAGATGAAGACCAATTTAAAGTAAGTAATCAACTGTACGGATAATTAGGTGAAAAGGTATTTGAGAGAGACTTAATGGGAGTCAGTCAGTTGTTGGCTAAGCTTATCGATAAAAGTAGAGATCTGGACTACTTCTTGAATCTGAGTTTTATGATTGGGTGGAAATTGATGCCATTGCATAGTTAGCAAAAGCAGGCATGAGGTAGATTTGAGCTAAGGAATAGGTCAGGGTCAAAGAAGAGAAAATGAACTTACTTTTTCTCATGTTGAATTCTTGTTATCAGTAGCACATCTAATAGGAGGTGTCCCACAAATATTCTGTTCAGAATCTCAAAACTAGAGATCTGAATGTGCTGGTTAGTTACATAGCTGTCATCTTTACATCTTTCTCAACTTACTGAGGAAAATTAATATATTTTATTAATCTTTGAAGCCTCAAATGACTGAAATATCACATAAGTTGTAAGTTCTTATGGTTTCTTTCTCAAAAAATAAGTTACAGTGAACTCAAGTTTCTTGTACTGTTCTAGTATTCTTATATTTCCTATGGTGTGGAGGTTGCGAATGCCTAAAGTTTTAAATTGGCATAGAATGCCTAAAGTTTTAAAATGGCATAGAATGCTTTAAATTTGATTGAAGTATTCATGATTGTCCAATTATAATGATAAAAATAAGATCATGGGAAAAAAAATAAAAACTCTTTTTAGTCCTTAGTGGCAGATTGATATGTGACCATTCATTTGAGCAAAAGAAATTTCTACATTTCTTCATAAACTGAAACTAATGTGGTTATTTATATGATGAAATAGAAAGTAGACTTTAAAGATTTGATTCAAATTCAACTGGAATAAGACATCAAATCAATATATTGAAATTATTCTATCATCCATCTTTTCTTGAATGGATTATATTGTTTTAGAAAAAGGTTAGTTTATTTTTTCATTCATTCTGATTAGCTAACAATCTTGCCAAAAATGGAATGCCATGGATAATGCATCAGTATACTCAACTCAAATGTTCAATATTATTCTTAATACAAATAGCTTGTAATACCCAATAAAGTCACTTTTCTTTGACATGAACTAAAATATCTAATAAAGGGGTGACAAAAGCACTAAAATGAAAGCCATCATTATATTGAGTTAGAAAGAGATTTATTTAACTGGTTAGGATTCTCACTAGAAATAACTGCATTCAATTTGTTAATAGTACTGTGAGGTTTTTTATAGGCTGCAATTTTTTTAACTGTTCCACTGATAGTTTAACATTCACAGGACTAGCTTTAGTTCCACCACCATCAACTCGCTGTGTGAATTTCAAATTTACATTTGGCAAAAAACAGGAAATTACTTTACCTACAGTGCTTATTCTGAAATATAATTTAGGATATGGTGTTTATTCTTCTGTTTTTTAATAGCATCTACTGAGAAATCACTTTTATTGGGAATCCAAACAACTGGAATTTATTTCATGTTCTATAATTTTATGAGAAGCAACTGAAAATAAACAGGCTGATACCATGACTGTATTCATAAAAGGAACTTAGAGACTATGGTCAGTACAAAACCTATATTAATGATCCTACTTTCGGCAACAAAATACTGGATGTGTATGAAACAAACACATGCATATTAAAGATGCCTATTACTGATTGAACTATTAGAGGAAGATGATAACCTATTTTCTGAGAATTTTGGCTCTGGCATCTAACTGCCCAGATTTGAAACATTATGGCTCACTGTTAATTATAGCATTAAATGCAGGTTATGTTACTATAACTTTAAAAAGTTGTAAAAAAAAATATATATATATATACATACACAAATATTTGATCTTGAATTCATTAGAAACGTTTATTCATTTTTGAAAAATAAACATAAAATAACTGATAATAATCATCTCCATTTTATAAGTAATCTCCATTATATAAGTAAGGAAACTGACATAACCATGTTTGAGGAGCATCCCAGATTTATCAGCTAGTATGTCTACAAACTATGTTCTCACACTGACTTAGTCACCATAGATACCTAGCATATTTGTTTTATTAAGAACACTGTTGTACCTGTATTACTGCAGAATAGGAAACAGGGCAACCTATATATCTCATAGGACTCAAAGAAATATTCTGTATCTAGAGAATATAGTCTGAATTGAAAATTATAAATATAATTTCTGTATCCAAAAGGTATTACCAAAATAAGAATTGGGCTTTTAGTTGATGATAAATTTAATGCAGGTATTTTAGGTGCTATTCACTAGAAAATACCAGATAATCCTAAATAGCTATTGTCATTATTATTCTTTGGGTATACCTAACTCTGCTGTTTAAAAAAACAAAAAAACTAAACTAAACTAAATTTGCATTTCTCACTCTTTCCTTATTGGAGTTAATGAATTACAGTTATAGATTCATTGCATTTATGTAGATCTCCCTCTGATTATTTTTCAAAACTCTGATGTATATTTTATTATTCTCATGTCTAAATGTCGACTTCAGTGGCCAGTAGACCCATGGAATACACATGCAGCCTGTACTTTCTCTATGGTTGTTCAGGAAGTCTTAATACATTTGGTTTTGTTTACTCATTTGTTCTAATTATCTATAGATATCTGCATTTGTGGACTTGCTCATGTTTCATTTGTATTGGGAAATAGAAATTCTATAGGTATACATATATACACACATATATATGATGAAGTATTACTCAGCCATCAAAAAGAATGAAATCTCGCCATTTGCAATGATGTGGATGAAGCTAAAGCATATTACGCTAAGCAAAATAAGTCAGAGAAAGACAAATACCACATGATTTCACTTGCATATGGAATTTAAGAAACAAATAGTTGAACATCGTCTATCTCTTTCATTTTCACCACTTACAATATAATGATTATGGTTTCAAATCCCCCCTCCTTTTTTTAAAATTAAAAATAGGGAGCATTTTTTCATGAATGATGACAATGGCACTCTACCATAGTGATCTTCCTCCAAAATGCTCGTAGCCCTGTATTATCATAAGGAAAATACCTGAAAACTCCCAATAGAAAGACTTCCTACAAAATGCGTGAGCCAATACTTCTAAAATTGTGAAGGATTTCTAAGAATCAGTCATAGTCAAGAGGAACTTCAGCAAGATGACCACTAAAGGTAATGTGGTATGGTGGATGGGACCTTAAAACAGAAAAAGTACATCAAGTAAGAACTAAGGAATCCTGAAAAAGGTATACACTTTAGTTAACAATAATGGTTGGTTCACTATTTATGCATGTTAGCTAACAACAATATTGGTTCATTAATTGTAACAAGTAGACCATATTAATGTAAGATGCTGATAATAGAAGAATTTCAATGTAGAGTATATGGGAATTCTCTGTAGTACGTTTACAGTTTTTCTCTCAAACTTCAATTGTCCTAAAGTGAAAAGTATATTTAAAAAAAAAAAAGACTTTAGAATGTCTTTGGTTTTGGTTTTGCTTTATTTTCACGTTCCTGAGGCTCCCACTCTGAAACTTTAAAACAACGTTAAAAAGTCTGCTAATAAGTATATACATCAATCTCAGGTAAAGTAAAAATTGACGTTTCCATATCACACATGCTTAAAAGAATGAAATAAAATTTCCCAAAGTGCAGTGTAAGACGGTTACTTAAATGCCCTTCGTAGACTCTGAAAGAGAGATTAGCAGGAACATAGATTGCTAAACTGCCTCACTGCACTGATACTCCATGATTGACTTCCTGTGACAAATAGTAAATGAGATTTTCTTTTTTAAAGACTACAATGCCACAGTGACTAGTTTTTCTGCCCCAAGCATTGTAGGTAACCCAGAAGCCAAAATAATGTCTCTCTCTCTCTCTCTTTTGAGAAAGAAACATCACTTTTATTTTATCAACAGAAGAGATTAATTTCAGCACAGTTGATCTCCATGAATACATTTTCCTTCAGACATTGCCAAGGTCAATGGAATTTGACTTGTCTGGTACATTTGTGCTGGATATACAGTTTAAGCCTTCCAAAAGCAAATATAACTTACAATCTATCAAGGTTACTTTTTAAAGTTCAAGTTGAATA
The DNA here is from genome assembly GCF_003254725.2 of Canis lupus dingo. NCBI lineage: Eukaryota > Metazoa > Chordata > Mammalia > Carnivora > Canidae > Canis > Canis lupus. The sequence goes on along the minus strand of NC_064258.1, from coordinate 55,173,428 downwards.
TTTCTGTTTTGAGCTCAGCATTTGCAAGCTCTGCTGGTTTTTTCTCTTTGCCATATCCCTTGACTTTTTTTTAAATGTACCTAAAATTTCTGATTATATTGATTCAGATTTTTTAAGGGAAGTAGAGATTATTGGATCAAGATGGTGAATACCTATGTGCCCTGAGCTTCTAAGCATAAACTCACATTGATGTTTATCTTAATTAGAATAATACTATAATGAAGAAATTAGATTTGTCTATATCTGGAAGAATGGGTGATTTGGTGGACTTTGTAGATCATGTGCCTTATGTGATTGGTCTATGTATACTTTTAAATGGATCGCATCAAACAGTATAAAAAGTACAGTAATGAAATAATGTGCACAGCTGAAAAATAAAAGTCTTGAACTTATATACTTTACATCATTTAGTTTTAAGCTAAATTTAAAATTCTAGATATTTATCTTCACATATTCAATCCATTTGAAAATACCTCTAAGTTTTTGTGATTTATGATTGGTCTGGATGAAGGGCTCCATTGAAGCTGTTTCTCCAAAGTCTCCAATTCCCATATACTCAGTTAAAACAGTTATGAGCTTTGACATATAAGAGTTCTGTTGTATATCTAAAGAGTAACGGGATCCCTGGGTAGCGCAGTGGTTTAGCACCTGCCTTTGGCCCAGGGCACGATCCTGGAGACCCGGGATTGAATCCCACGTTGGGCTCCCGGTGCATGGAGCCTGCTTCTCCCTCTGCCTGTGTCTTTGCCTCTCTCTCTCTGTGACTACCATAAATAAATCAAAAAAAAAGTAAAATAAGATTGGGTCCATCTGGAGTGGTATATTAGTAAATGAATATTACTTTATTTTCAGTTAAAAAAACCTCTTCTTCGATACATAGACTTCTCTATCAATGCACAATATAAACATTTTGCAGTGTTCATTTGGAAATGATGATCTGCAATAATATAAATGTGACATTTTTAAAAATGGGAATTTCAGACACTGAAAGGAGATAATATTACAGAGGTTAATCATACAAATAATTTAGCTTTCTCCTTGTTTCTTTCAAAACATCTATTACTCCTCTCCTTTCCTTTGATGATGGAACTTTTCATTTATTTTGAGAATTGTCCCTCCTGTACACTGATGTGATCTACAAATGCAACCTTCAATATAGGAAACATCATGGTAGACTTCTGAGACCGGCCAATGTGTGCCATCCCCATTTAGTTAAGAAAAGGATATTTGACCAAAACTGAAATGGTCATATTTATTTTAACAAATTGAAAGGGATACAGAAAAAGGTGAAAAATTTCCATAAACATTATTTACAGTAAATCCTAGCTCTTCTAGTGTTTATTTGTGCTACTGTGTAGAGACCTCTTTCAAGAGAATGGAATCTACATATAGGCACACATAGCCAAAAGACAGATGAAATATGACTGAAGAACAGTTTTGTTTGGTTTGGTTTTCCCTTCAGGAAATTTTTGGATCCTTTCTCAAGTCTTGTCTAAGATTATTTATTGCTTGAGCTTCTTAGTTAGATTTTGAATATGTTTGATTTGGATTCCTGTCATTTTTATTGGAAAATAACTGATTCATACCTGAAAGTATGAGGATGGCTACTTCCTTGACCTGTGGTCTTGGTCCTTTTGTGTGTGTGTGTGTGTGTGTGTGTGTGTGTGTGTGTGTGTAGAGTAATATTGCATGGGATAGTCTATGACAATTAACTTACGGGAAAAGGGAAAACAGTTAGGAAAAGGGGCCTACAACAGTGCTTCTGAATAAAATGACAATATAAACTATCTCACTAAAGAGAATACCACCTATGCTTTATAAAATTGTTTAGAATGATTGATTTTAGAATGAGAAGCAGAGTGTGCTCATGAGCAGAAGAGGGGCAGAGGGAGAGGGACAAACAGACTCGGTGCTCAGCACCGAGCCCAACACAGGGCTCAATCTCACAACACAGAGATCAAGCCCTGAACTAAAATCGAGTTGGACATTTAACCAACTGAGCCACCAGGCACCCCTCACCTTAAGCTTTTTAGGAAGTCATAACTACTAGAATAGTTTCTCTGAGGATATAATTTGTTAAGATCCACTTTGTGACAATGGCCACTGAAAAATCATAGTTCTTTTTTTAAAAAAATCTACCCTCAAAATTATATAGTCTCCTTTGAATTCTTTTGTATTGGAAAAATACTAATTAGTCTGTGTGGGAATACAGTGAAGAAATTAAATGTTTACATGCCAAATCAGTAAAATCTAAATAGGCAGAATTGAAGAATTCTGCCAATAATATACATTTAGCGCCATTTTTCATCCAATAGAATTATGACCCCATTTTGATGTTGAAATTAATGTTATGTTTTTATGGCAGAGACTCTTTATTTCCTTTAACTTCTGGATGAAGTGATGTATACTTCTGGATTTCACAATTAAAGAACCAGCATTTACTAAGTTATAATTAAATTTAATTAATATGTATGAATGTTTTTCCTCTTACTAAAGGAAGAAAATATTGGAATTAGTTTTAGAGGATAACGTGCCAATTTAATACAGATATCAGACTCATAGTATTGAAATTTTGGCACATGTTGCTTTTTGGAATATTCCAGTAAATCAAATAATTTCATGTGGTATATAAGCTTAATGGCATTTGAAACTGCAGTGCCCTGGCTTGTTTTAAATCAGAATTAAAGATGTGCCAACCTGTCACAACGCCTATGCACAAAGTACACTACAGTTCTCCACACCCCTTTGAGTTCATATCAATCATTTCAAAATTACATTTTTTCCTCAGAATGAGCTGTCACTACCAATTTGAATAGTGGCTGTTGAACTGGAATTCATCCAAATTTTCAGCAAGCCATTTGGTTCATTATATCACAAACTAAATGACTTGCAAAACCATATTTTTTCATACTGTTTTCAAGCAAATACAATACTATCTCTTCAAAGATTGCTGCAATAAATTAAGATATTTTTATTCAAATATCTATTAAGACTTCTATTTTGTTCCTGCCTTTGTGCCGTTTCTGATTCACTTTCCAAAAATGAGCCAAATGCATCAAATGCATTGCTTAATATCAAATGTATTTTGATTCAGCAGGACTTTACCTCTGGTTTATCTGTGATCACCAAATTACACAGCAATCTTTGTGATGTCTCACCTCGGTTCCTGTTATAAATGTGTACAGCCTAGAGGCTATATGATAAAGATGCTGTTCAGGGTAAAATAGTATTTGTGAAACACGCATCTGAATACAGAGTTTTGTTTTGTTTTGTTTTGTCTTTTTTTCTCATTTTGCCACATTTACCATACCTGGCATTTCATAAAAATCTTATGATTTAGGATTATTTTTGTATTGTTATCGGTCACAAAGTGTGACACAGTCTGTTGCATGGGACAGAAATTGTGCAATCAGCTGCAATGTTTCTTAGCAGAAAATATCTGTTGCCCCCTTCTTTTTAGGTTTCTGTTTTCATTTTATTCGAGAAATAATATATAAGGTTTTATTTTTTCTTCAGGAGGAAAATAGTTTATCAACCACAGTGATTTCAATCTATATGATTTGAACATAAAACTTTGTTCAAATAAATTCTGTAAACTCCTATGTAAATTATATTGGTAGATTACTACCAGTGATATCAAAGAAATATGACAGAAAACATGTTTCACAATTTCTGGCAAAGATTAATACCTAATACCTTGGAGGTATTGTTGAGGTAAAATAAATAAAGTCCTGATTGGGATATTCAATTACAGGTTGAAGACCTCAATCTGACCACTACTTGCTGTGTCACGTTGAGTTCCTTGTGTTACTTATCTCTGTAGATATCACCTACTTCACTCAGAAAATGGAGCTAACAGAATGGTGAAAACTGGTCAGTGACTGTCAACTTTCCTATATTTGCCCCATCTTCTGAGTGCCAACCAAAAGAGAGCTGAATATGCTCTCCAAACTCATCACATAAGATGCCCCTCTCCTATGACGGTTGTCTTTCTTGGATTTGCTTGTTTCACTTAGCATGATGCCCTGTAGTTTTTTTCTCCACGTCATTGCCAATGGTGGGATTTCATTTTTTTTTTTTGATGGCTGAGGGTTGCTGGAGGGGAGGGTAGTGGGGGGATGGGGTCATTGGGTGATGGGCACTAAGGAGGGCATATAATGTGATGAACACTGGGTGTTATATACAACTAATGAGTCACTGAACTCTACCTCTGGAACTAATAATACACTGTATCTTAATTATTTTAATTTAAATAAAATAAAATTCAAAAAATAGGAAGAAAATCTTAAAGAAAATGGAGCTAAAACACTAAACTGCTTGTATCACTGGAAAGCTCTAATGGCAAAACAAAATATCAAACGCAGAAGAATCTCAGGTACGGTAATTGTCACAATTCAGGAAAAGTAGAGAAATCACCTGTTATAAGGATGCTGAAAAATCCAACTTAATTTTATCTACATTTTCTCAAGTCTGAAATTCCATCTCTTAAACACACTTGCATCCTACTATCTTTTGACGGCATCAGAAACTTAAGTAACTTGCGTTTCCCTAGACAGCCAATAAATTCTTTGTTGAATGTATTCTATTCCTTCTGTTTTGCTCTGGGAAATCTGCAATCTCATGTGAACAAACTTTTCACACTCTTGAACATTTGCAATCATTGTATCGATTCCTAGTTCTTTGCTCTCCATCAGGGACAACATATAGCCCACTCCCCTGACTAACTCACAGAAGTGATGGTGTGGGTTACCACATTACTACCAACTCTTTCTTCATTTGCAAATTATTGATCTGCCAGTACCATTAAAATGGCTTCCTGAGAAGTTCATGTCTCCTATGTAGGCATTACTCTGTGTTCTCGTCATCGTTATTTACTTACCCTCAGGTAACAAATGCTTGTCCTATCCTATTTTGATTCTATGGTATATTATTTAAAAGTACATTATATACAGGTTCTTAAATTTTTTTGTCCAGCCATTTTTTGAGGTTTTATATTTTTACTTCCTACTTCACCTTTATTGAAGTACAATTGACAATTAAATTGTAAGACACTGTAAGTGTACATTACAATCATTTTTTAAAATAATATTTATTTATCCATGAGACACAGAGAGAGAGAGACAGAGACACAGACAGAGGGAGAAGCAGGCTCTGCGTGGGGAGCCTGATGTAAGACTCGATCCCAGGAACCCGGGATCACAAACTGAGCCAAAGGCAGATGCTCAACCACTGAGCCACTCAGGTGTCCCACATCATAATGATTTGATATACATATTTTAAAGGCAAAGAAATTACTGCCTCCCTTCCTTTTAGGAGTTTTATGGTTTCAGGTCTCACATTTAGGTCTTTAATCCACTTTGAGTTTATTTTTGTGTATGATGTAAGAAAGTGAACCAGTTTCATTTTTTTTTTCAGGTAGCTATCCAGTTTTTCTATCACCATTTATTGAAGAGATTATCTATTCCTCATTGTGTATTCTTGCTTCCTTAGCTATAGATTAATTGATCATATAAACATGGGTTTGTTTCTGGGCTCTCTATTCTGATCCATGGATCTATCTTTGTCTATCTTTGTGCTTGTACATTACTGTTCTGACTTACTCTAGCTTTGTGATATGTCTTGAAATCTGGGATTGTGTTACCTCCAGTTTTGTTCTTCTTTCTCAGGATTGCTTTGGCTTTTCAGAGTCCACACAAATTTGAGGATTATTTGTTCTAGTTTGGTATTTTGAAAAGGATTATATTAAATCTGGATAGGGATCCCTGGGTGGCACAGCGGTTTGGCGCCTGCCTTTGGCCCAGGGCCGATCCTGGAGATCCGGGATCGAATCCCACGTTGGGCTCCCGGTGCGTGGAGCCTGCTTCTCCCTCTGCCTGTGTCTCTGCCTCTCTCTCTCTCTCTCTGTGTGACTATCATAAATAAATAAAGAAAAAAATATTTTAAAAAAATCTGGATATTACTATGGGTGGTATGGACATGTTAGTAATTTTGTTCACCCCCGAGCATGGAAAATCTTTCTGTTTGGTTGTATCATCTTCACTTTTCATCATCATTTTTTAATAATTTTCAGAGTACAGGTCCTTTGCCTCTTTGGTTAAGTTTATTCCTAGGCTTTTTATTGTTTTGGTGTAATTGTCATTGAGTTTGTTTTCTTAATTTCTCTTTCTGCTACTTCATTATTGGTGTATAGAAATGAAACAGATTTCTGTATATTAATGTTGTATCCTCTGACTTTACTTAATTCATTTATCAGTTCTAGTAGTTTTTTGATGGAGTCATTGGTTTTATCTAATATGGTATTATGTCATTTTAAATAATGAAAATTTTACTTCTTATCAGTTTGGATGCCTTTTATTTCTTTTTTGTTTGTTTCTTTAATTGTTGTGTCTAGAGTGGGTAGAGGACCTGAACAGACATTTTTCTGAAAAACACATACAGATGGTTAAGAGACACATGAAAAGTTGCTTAACATTACTAATCATCAGGGAAATGGAATTTAAAACCATGATGATGTATCACCTCACACCTATCAGAATGCCGAAAATGGAAAAAAAAAGAAATAACAAGTGTTGGCAAAGATGTGGAGAAAAAGGGAATCCTTGTGCACTGCTGGAGGGAATGTAAACTGGTTTAGCTATTACGGAGGTTCCTCAAAATTAAAAATAGAATTATCATATGATCCAGCAATTCCACTATAAGGTATTTACCCAAAGAAAATGAAAACACTAATTTGAATAGATACACTCCTGTGTTTATTGCAGCATTATTTATAGTAGCCAAGATAATGAGGCAATCCATGTCCATGGATAAATGAATGGATAAAGAAGTAGCATCCACTTCTTATGTATATATAAGCTATTATTCAGCTATAAAAAAGAATGAGATCTTCCATTTGCCAGTACATGGATGAACCTAGAGAGTATAATGCTAAGCAAAATGTCAGAGAAAGACATATTCCATATGATTTGATGCATATGTGGAATTTAAGAAACAAAACAAGAGACAAATCAGACTCTTAAATTCAGAGCACAAACTGGTGGTTGTGGGGGGATTGGTGTGGGTGGAAGATTGTTGAAATAGACAAGATTCAGAATATATGAATCTTGATGAGCATTGAATAATGTGTTGTTGAACCATTATATGGTACATCTGAAACTGTTGTAACACATATATCTTTTTCTTTAATATATTTATCTATTTGAGAGAAGGGGGGAAAGAGAGAGAGAGAATGAGCAAGGAGAGAGAAATAAGCAGACTCCCCACTGAGCAGGCAGCTTGACCTGGGACTCTACTCAAGGACCCTGAGGTCATGACCTGAGCCAAAGTCAGACACTTAACCGTTTGAACTAGCCAGGGCACCTAAACAGGGACACATATGTTAATTACACTTAAATTGAAAGAAAAAGAAAGGAAGGAAGGAAGGAAGGAAGGAAGGAAGGAAGGAAGGAAGGAAAGAGGAAAGAAAGAAAGAAGAAAGAACGAAAGAAAGAAAGAAAGAAAGAAAGAAAGAAAGAAAGAAAGAAAGAATAAGAAAAAGAAAGAAAGAAAAGAAAAGAAGAGGAGAGGAGAGTTGAGGAGGGGAGAGGAGAGGAGAGGAGAAGAGAAGAGAGGAGACGAACACCTGGGTAGCTCAGTCAGTTAAGCATCTGACTTTGTGTTTTGGCTCAAGTCATGATCTCAGAGTTGTGAGATCGAGCCCCATGTCAAGCTCTGTGCTGAGTGTGGAGACTTCCTGGGATTCTGCTCCTTACCCCCTGCTCACGTTCTCTCTCTCTCTCAAAAACAAAAACAAAACACATACAAAAAACAAAAAACACAAAATCTTCCAGAAGATAGAAATGCATGGAGACTCAAAGCATACTAGTAGTTATCAGGGGCAAGGGAACAGGGGGAGAGGTAGTGATGGCTTAATGGGTCTTCTCTCATGGTGTTTTCTTTTATTTAGCATGATGAAAATATTTGGGAGCTACAGAGGTGATGGTTGCACAATACTGTTGAGTGTACCAAATGCCACTAAATTGTACAATTTAAAGAGATCAATGATTAATATTACATGAATTTTACCTCAATTAAAAAAAATTTAATATGTATTATAAAAATTTCTAAAATTTTATGTCCTAAAATTTCTTCTAACAACTTTCTTGGGATATCCAATGATATTTATTGTCTCAGCTTCTACTCCTCAGTAACCATTTTTCTCTATCTTATTTAAGATTTTTCCTTTCTTCAGCTGCCTGAATAGCAAGTAGTGTCTCATGTTTTCCACAGTTAGTTTCCACATATCATGTGCTCTCCCTTTCTTCTAAGTCTTTGTTTAATCAATTGAATGTATTCTTCCTCTTTTATATACACTTTACATGTGCTTATTTTGTTATTTCTTTTGTCTACACGTTTAATTTAGTTTATTTGAAAATGGCATCTTCCCTTAACCTTGATCCCACATAAAAATTTATCCTATTATACCCATTAACAACACTCATCCTTAATGGGAGACATAAAATAAGGCTAAGACATTACATCTGCCTATTGTATTGCAGAAACTGTAGCCTGTGGGTCAAATCTGGCCCAACCCTTAATTTTGTAAATACATTTTATTGGAACACAGCAATGCTCATTCATTTATGTTGTCTATAGTTCCTCTCACAGTATAATCACAGTATTGAGTAGTTAAGACAGAGACACTATTGCTCACAAAGCCAAAAATACTTGCTATCTGGACCTTGACTTTTATAGAAAAAAAAATTTCTAGGGCAGCCTGGGTGGCTCAGTGGTTTAGTACTGCCTTCTGCCCGGGGCCTGATCATGGAGACCCGGAATGGAGTCCCGCGTCAGGCTCCCTGTGGAGCCTGCTTCTCCCTTTGCCTGTGTTTCTGCCTCTCTCTCTCTCTCTCTCTGTCTCTCATGAATAAATAAATAAAATATTAAAAAAATTCTAGACTCCTATATTAGAAAACCAATAGCTACTTTACGAGGGAAAACTAAATCTCAGTGGATTTGCATAATGAAAAATTTTTTCATTTAATATATATATATATTCTCACATAAAATCCAACCACAGGCAAGGTAGAGGTGATACAGGAGAAAATACGATTACACATCTCTCAAAGGTGTCTGTCCTCTGACATTTAACTGGCACAAGGACAAGAAAATATATAACTTCTTCCACCAAAATTCCTTGTCCAGAACTCACCAATTATATGAGTTCCAATCTAGTTGTAAGAGGGGTGCAAAATGTTCCCTTGGCTGGTAAGCTTTTATCCAGCACAAATGCAATATTATGGCAGAGAACTATATATTTTTGATGGGCAAATAACTGTCTCTGCCACACGTATTCGTAAAGTTCAGAAAGATACTACAGAGTTGATTTTACTGCTGAGTTTGAAATTGAAAAAATTGAGTAGTTGAGGGGGCCAGTTATTAAGCTGCTCTCTCTGTGAGAAGCATCTCGTCTACCCGGTTTTGTAATGCTGAGACTGCACATCACATTACTCCCTGGCAAACTGTTAGATAAAAGCAGCAGTTGTCTCTGGCACCATTTGGTTCTGGTCGCTACCTTCTTTTTTTGACCTTGTAGAACTAGTTCAGTCATGCTTCCTCAGAGGTGAAGAGTTACCAGGATGTCCTTGAAAGTGCTCTCTCCTCAAAGGTCCATATCCCTGTTCCACGGAGAGAAAGGTCTCCAAGATCACAGGGTCACAGAAGGAGGCTGTGACAATCCTGCCAGAAGTCCACCTCTTATCTCCAGGGGGGCCCTTTTCCATTTCTGGATTCCCATAGCATCAATTCCCAGAGAGTGTTTGCTGGATCTGGCTGAAAAGATACTGGTGACTTATAATGTCAGATACTACTGGAATGGATGCAGTAGATTCCAGTCAGGATTGATTTGGGGTCTTCAGGTAGGTCTCACATGTAAAAAGAAGAGCATCAGCCTTCAAAAAGACTGTAGAACACAATAGCTGAGAAAATCCACTATTCTTTTCCCAAAAAACATTCCTGAAAGGAGAATTGCTTTCCCTGAGTCCCATTGTTAGTTACACCAAATACATTCCTTCAAATGTTTGGATCCACTTTGTACAAAAAGCAGTTACAAGGGACTATACCAAGTGATAAACAACATCTAATTTATCAATTAATAAACATAATGTATATTTTATTCACCCATTTCTCAGGCTTCTACATATCGTTCTTGTATTTTAAAGTATCGGGTACCTGTTACTTTTTTTTTTAAAGATTTTATTTATTCTTGAGAGACAGAGAGAGAGAGAGAGAGAGAGAGAGGCAAAGACACAGGCAGAGGGAGAAGCAGGCTCCATGCAGGGAGCCTGAGGTGGGACTCGATCCCAGGACTCCAGGATCACTGCCTGGGCCGAAGGCAGACACTAAACCACTGAGCCCCAGGGATCCCAGGTACCTGTTACTTATTGAAGTCTTACTTCTTCAAAGCCACTTTCTCGCCATCTTACCTCCATTGTTCCTGCATATTTATACCTTTACTGAAATCTGTGTTCTCCCATCAGCTACAATGCCTACTGCCTCATCCCCACTGACAACTAGGTTCTGTAGTTAACCCTGGTTATCTTTTTTTGTTAAAATCTTCTCTAGTCTTCTCTTTTCAAAGAAACCAATTAATTTCATTACTTATTTTTCTATTTGTTAAGCAGAAATGTATTTTTTAAATTATTAAATGTAACTTGCATTAAGAAACATGCATAAAGCATTTGAATACATTTAGAGAAATAATTATATAGTAAGCAACTGTGTGAACACCACTGTGGCCAGGAATTAGAACATTACTAGTACCTTAGTAGATCCCTGGATTCTTTTTCTGAATTCTAAGTCCCATTCCTCTCAGGTATCTACTCTCCTGACTCAAATTTCTTCTGTATTTGATTCTCTTCATAAATTTATCACTTAAGTTTATTCCCAAATCATAATTTAGCTTTGTCATATTTTTAACTTATATTCATGTACTCATGCTTTCCATAATTTTTTGACTAGCTTATTTCGTACAGTATTTTATTTGTAAAATATATCCATGTTTCTGCACACTGCTACAGTTTACTCATTTTTACAAGTGCATTATATTTAATTACATAAATATGCAGCAATTTACTCATCTATTACATTCCTGATGGATATTCAAGTTCTAGATTTTTATGATAATTAACAATGGTGCTAATGAACATTCTTGTACATGTGTCACAGTCTATATGGACAAAATTTTATATAGAAAAAAGAGAATCATTATTGTTTTATAGGACATGTATTATTTAAATGTTATTGAATAATACCAAAATGTTTTCTAAAGTGATTCTTATCAATTGACATTCCAACTAGCAATAAATTAGAAATTTTATAGCTCATAAGTTTCTTGGTTTCTTTTTTTCTCTTTCTTATAATTTATTTAGTGTACAAGTACAGTTCTAATTTTACATTTTCCATATCAATAAGGACACTATTGAAAGTCCTGACTATTCATTACTGTTTTCTTTAATATATTTTAATTACATTTAAAACATTCTGTAATGATATTTCTCATATATGATTGCATATATTCTGAACATTTCATGTATTTTTATGTAATTTTATTTTTTTTAATTTTTTATTTATTTATGATAGACAGAGAGAGAGAGAGAGAGAGAGAGGCAGAGACACAGGCAGAGGGAGAAGCAGGCTCCATGCACCGGGAGCCCGACGTGGGACTCGATCCCGAGTCTCCAGGATCACACCCTGGGCCGAAGGCAGGCGCCAAACCACTGTGCCACCCAGGGATCCCTATTTTTATGTAATTTTAAATGGTAGATTTTAAAATCTCATTTTCTGATTAGCAGACTATATAGAAACAAAATAATAAAATTTATTTTCTTTGTATATATTACATATACAACAAATATACTAAAAAGTACAATCATCATACTAAAAATTCATAATGATTATAATATAGTCATTTTTCACTATTTCCTGTATATATAATCTCAGTGTTTGCAAGTAATTACCATTTTTAATCTAATTCTTTCAAATTTTATTTTATCTCTTTTTCAGATTTATTGAGGAATAATTTACATAAATATAACTTAGATGACCTAGACCATAAAATTTACCCATTTTTTAGTGTCCACTTTTGTGATTTTTGACAGACACATGCAGTCATGTAATCACTGTCAAATAGAGAACATAAAAAATTTCTATCATTTAAAAATTTTCTCAGACCCTTTTGTCTGAAGACAGCCCACTGCCAGCCTTTAGCCCCCAATGACACTGCTTCCTTCCAATAATTATGTCTTTTACTCAGTAATAAATCAATGAATTCAGACATATAGAGTCATGTAGACTTCGAGCCTGTCTTTGTTCACTTAGCATTTTACAGTTTGTATTCATTAATGTGGTTGCATGTATCACAAGTTTATTCTTTTTCATAGCTCAGTAGAATATCATATGGATGTGCCAACATTTATCAGTTGAAGGATATTTAGGTTGTTAGCAGTTAAGGCACTTTGGGAGTAATTATGAAAAAAAAATGCTATACATAATCACAGCAATCTGGAAAGTATTGTCAATCTTAACAATATTAAGCCTTACATTTATTTTGGACACGTGAATCACCAGATTATATATTTTATAGTTTTATGTTCTCGGTATATTTTATAACTTCTAAATTTCTTGTAACCTATGTAAATTTTAGGCCTGTTAGGATCCCTTATTTTCCTCACAAAGATTTTACTTTCATTGAAGTCATTTTCCCTTAATTATTTCAGGAATATTATAGTGAAAATGCAAAGTACGTTTAAACAATTGGTCTTCATAAAATTATCTGATATATGCCTCCCATGCAGTGTACATCTTCTTACTAAGATTTACCTGCAACATTTACAATTTAATAATTTCATGGAATCTACATGCAGATCCAGAGTAAGGGTTTATATTTAAATGTTACCTCTCAGATAAATATTTGTACATTATTACAATACGTATTTGTTTAATTTGAGTTATATAGATTCCTTATTAAAGATATAGTTCTTCAAAAAATATATAAAGCACTTGGGAACATAATTATAAAGAGAAAGATGATAAAATCAATGAAATCGGGATCCCTGGGTAGCGCAGCGGTTTAGCACCTGCCTTTGGCCCAGGGCGCGATCCTGGAGACCCGGGATCGAATCCCACGTCGGGCTCCCTGCATGGAGCCTGCTTCTCCCTCTGCCTATGTCTCTGCCTTTCTCTCTCTCTCTCTGTGACTATCATAAATAAATAAAGATTTTAAAAAAATCAATGAAATCCATGTGTATTGCAAGAATGGCAAGAATTTTAGCACACTTTAAGGATTTTAAAATACTTTTCTAAAATTTCAGAGAACATATCAGAGTAATTAACAAAAGAACAGTGACGATACTCCTGAAACTAATAAGCAATTATAGCAAAATTGTAGGTTGCAGGTAAATATACAAAAGTCAATTGCTTTCCTATATATCAGCAATGAATGAGTAGAATTTGAAATAAAAAAAAACACGGTGCTATTTACATAGAGTGCTATTTACATTAGAACTCCAAAAATAAAATTCTCAGGTATAACTCTAATAAAATATGTACAAGATCTATATGAGGAAAACTACAAAAACACTGATGAACGAAATCGAAGAATAACTAAATGAATGAAGAAGAGATATTCCATGTGCATGGATATGGGGAGACTTGTTATTGTCAATATATCAGTTCTTCTCAACTTAATATATAGATTCAGTGCAATCCTAATTTACAATCCCAGAAATTTATTTTATGCATATTGATAAAGTGATTCAAAAGTCCCTGAAAATCCAATATATTATTAAGGCAGAAGAACAGAATTGGAGGACTGATACTGATGTTAAGACATTATAAAATGACAATAATCAAGACAGTGAGATTTTGGTGAAAGAACAGCCAAATAGATCAGTTGAACAGAATAGAGAGCCCAGAAATAGACCCATATATAGACGACTGATCATTGACAAAGTAACAAAGGCAATATAGTATAACAATAGAGTTGCTTCAACAAATGGTACAACTGGGAACACTGAATCTACATGCCAAAGAATGAATCTAGATGTAGACCTTGCAGCCTTGACAAAATTAACTCAAAATGAATCATAGACCTAAATATAAAACACAAAAATATAAAATTCCTGGAAGAACATAGAAAAAAATCCAGATTACCTTGGGTTTGGCAATGACTTTTTAGAGTCAAAATCATGATCCATGAAAGAAATAATTGGTAAACCGTATTTCATTAAAATTAAAAGACTTATGCCCTGTGAAAGACAATGTTAAGAGAAGAAAAACCATTGACTGTGAGAAAATGTTTGTAAAAGACTGTTCTTCAAAATAGAGAACAAACTCTTAAAACCCAACAATAAAAAAACAACAGTTTGATTAAAAATTAGGCCAAAGAAGACCTCACCGAGGAAGATACGAATGCAAAATAAACAAATGAAAAGATGCTCCATATCATATGCCATCAGGAAATTATAAATGAAAACAACAATGAGTTATCACTACACATCTATTAAAATGCCCCAAATCCAGAACACTGACAACACCAGTACTGCCAGGCATGTAAAATGGTATAGACACTTTGGAAAGTATTTTGGCAGTTTCTTACAAAATCAGCATACTTGGGGATCCCTGGGTGGCGCAGCGGTTTGGCGCCTGCCTTTGGCCCAGGGCGCGATCCTGGAGACCCGGGATCGAGTCCCACGTCGGGCTCCCTGTGCATGGAGCCTGCTTCTCCCTCTGCCTCTGTCTCTGCCTCTCTCTCTCTCTCTCTGTATGACTATCATAAATAAATAAAAAAAATTTAAAAAAACACACAAAAAAACAAAATCAGCATACTTTTACCATATGATCCATATTTATTAGTATTTACCCAAAGTAATAGAAAACTTCTATAACACAAAACTGGCACATGAATGTTTTTTGCAGCTTTATCATAACTACCAAAACTTGGAAGCAACCAAGATGTCCTTCTGTAGGTAAATGGATAAATATAAAATGTGGTACATTCAGACAATGGAATATTATTTAGTGCTAAAAAGAAATGAGCTACCAAGCCATGTGAAGACATCAAGGAATCTGAAAAAGCTATGTACCCTATGTTTCCAAAGATATGACTTTCTGGAAAAGACAAAACTATGTAGATGATAAAAATAACAAGCAGTTGCCAGGGGTTGAGAGAAGAAGGGATAATTGGCAGAGCAGAGGGGATTTTTAAGGATTATTTTAAAATGATGTGCACAATATCATAATGACAGATACATGTCATCATATATTTATCCACACCCATAGAATGTAAAATAATACCGAGATTGAATCCTAATGGAAACTGTGGATTTTGGAGTGGTTATGATGTGTCAGCATAGGTTCACCGATTGTAATAAATATACCACACCAGCGGGGGATGTTGATACTGTAGATAGCTATGCATGTGGAGCTGAGTGCAGAGAGTATATACGAATTCTCTGTACCTCTGTCACAATTTTAGTTTCACAGCAAAGTGAGAAAAAGTTATAGAGATTTTGCCATAACTTTTCAATTTGGCTCTGAACCTAAAATTACCCTAAAATATAAAATTTTAAAAATATTTTAAAAGATAAAAATAGTTAAGTACAATAAAGTAAAAAAAATATATAATTATATATAGTTGCAATTAGTCACAGTGTATAGTGCAATTAGCCATATAACTTCATATAATTTTATTTTTATATATGGTAATTCCTTCCTTACTTTTATTACATTTTTTTCTTTTTTAAACCACTAGTTAAATGTTTTCTTTCCAATGTTTATTTTATCATCTATCTATTTATCTGTCTACCTATCTTCATCATCATCATCTATCTATTTGAACGTGCATTATTATCCATAAACCGTTTCACAGAGGTTGAGAGCTGTACTTCACTTATCTAAGAGGAACGTGGAGTTGAGAATTTAACAGAGAAGAGTCATGTGGTGTATGACTACTTACACTTTCCAAATAGGGCCACTATGACATATCCCACCCCACATGCCGTTACAATATGACAGATAGTCTTACCATTGGCTGAAGGGTTCCATTCCTCTCCACTTTGTTGAATGATTGTTTCTGTATCCCCAAAGAAGATGGCGTAAGTAAAGCTATGTGTTTTCCAAAGGCAGGCATAAAAAAAAATCATGAAATCCTGCCTTGTTCTTTTAAGAATCTTGCTCTTGAAACACAGACATCATGCTGTGAGGAAGCCATATAGTAGCCCCTTAGAGCTGCTCTAGTCTACAGACCAAGATCTAGCCTGTAGCCTGAATCAATCAACACACATATGAAGGAGCAAATCTTCATGTATGCCAGCATCCACCTGTCTAATCATCCTCAGCATGCCAATCACCTCAGCTGACAACATGTGTAGCAAAAACAAGTTATGCTTGCCAATTGCTACTGAAATTACAGTTTCACTATCGAAGTATCTACTGATGGTTATTAAGCCTAGAGTAGGTCATATACATCAACAGACATTGGGAACATTATAATACATATGCAGTAGGCTTAAAGATCAATTTGACCATTTTAACAGAAATTTGGATGCTTTGGAAGATATTTCCTTTTTTTAAGATTTTATTTATTTATTCATGAGAAACACACAGAGAGAAAGGCAGACACACAGGCAGAGGGAGAAGCAGGCTCCCTGCAGGGAGCTTGATGCGAGACTTGATCCCGATCCCGGGACTTTGGGATCACGCTCTGAGTCAAAGGCAGATGCTGAACTGCTGAGCCACCCAGGCATCCCATTTGGAAGATATTTCTACAAGAAAAATATGAAAGTGTAGGCTGAGTTGGAGTATTTGGAAAGAAATATTTTGTTTAGCATTTTAAAGATCTGTATAAAATTTTGAGAATAGAAATTTATAATAAGCTTATAGAAATTTATGAAAATGTAAAATAAAATTCAGTTATTAAGTTCAGATAATACAAATGTTTTCAAAAAAGGAATCATGATGGTATTTTTGACTCATCATTAAGCATTATTATAATGATAATATTATTAACTGAGGATTTAACTTTAAAGAATCATATTTACTGGTAGAAAGATAGCAGTGGATTTTTTAAAACCATGTTTTTCTATTAAAGGATTTATTTAGTCATAAAAATTGATCAATCAAAAATGATATAAACATTTTTATATAGAATGATAACTGTAGATATCAATAGGATTGCCAACATTTTAAACTTCAGCACTAGTTTTTTATAAGATACACTTCTATTACTCTAATAAAAATTAACATAATATTTGAAAAAGTATGGACCATGGTGTTTAACAGTTTATTAGTGTATTAGAGTCAATATTAATTGAAATAAAGAAAATAGAATGTCCTCAAAGTCCTGTGTCCCTTTCTGTAAATAAATATGAATTTCCCAGGCATTAACTGAGATCTCAGCTATAATCACAAAATACAACTATAAATACCTATATCCTAGTCCTAAATTTATTTCCAATAATCATGATCAAATCTGAGTCTCCATTAAAGAAATCACTGAACCTAAATCATTTTTAGAGGCAAAAGATGCTTATAGTATGTTTTAAGTAAGGTGTGAGCCATGTTTAATAGTCTTTTCTGAGATATTTTTCATGTTATCTTGCTATTCTGCACAAAATATTTAGTTTCCTGAACATTTTTGTCACACCACAAATTATGAAAGAATTAAACACTTGAAACAAAATATAGAACAGCTTAAAGTACTATTTTATTAGCTTGCTTTTGAAAAAGGCTAATGTATGGTACCTGGAAGTATGAGAGAAGATTGAGATTATCTGTAAAGAAAAAAGAATGAGCTATAAAGAGGGTACTGTGCACGCCATGACAGTGTAATACCTACCTGTACAATATGGAATTTCCATCAATTCATTTCATAATTGACTGCAAAGTTTATACATTTTCAGCAATTGAAAGTACTCTCAAAATGCCACAGAACATTTTCATGTAAGACTTTTAAAGGCTTCTGAAGACCCAACCAAGCAGTGAACATATATATACCTGGGATTTTTCTCAATTATATAGAATGTACTTGGTCTTTGGAGTATGAACCACCAAGATACGTGCAAGAAATCTTCATTTTAGGAGAACTTCCACGGAAGTTTTCCATGGGGCCTTTTTCCTCAGGTTATGTAGCCAAGTCAAGCTGCCTCTCAGATTATACCAGGTAAAAGCCACCAGTAAACAAGTCGGCCCTACCCAAGGAGGGGTCAAACTAAAGAATGTTTCAAAAATCATTATTTGACTCATTCCTCCTTATCTTGTCAAGAATTGACACCAGAATCTCCAGTCATCCCTGGAGCTAAGTATGGAGATTTTTTTTCCAAACTAGCAATAAATAATTCTACTTTATGCATAGTAGGGATTCAGTCAAAACTTTTTTAAGATTTTATTAATTTTTGAGAGAGAGAGAGAGAGAGAGAATGAGCCAGGAAGAAGGACAGAAGGAGAGGCAAACTCCATGGGAACCCAATGTGAGGCTCAATCCCAGGACCGGAGACCTGAACCAAAGGGAGACGCTTAACTGACTGAGCCACCCAAGTGCCCTAGGTAATATTTTTTAAATGCCTGTAGCAGTGTAGAGTCCTACCAAACAGAAACCATAAGGCCCAGTAGGATGAAAACTATGCTCTGATGCAAACTATACTTAATTAAAAATATATATATATGCAAATTAAAACCGGAACCAATACATGCCCTTCTAATAATATGGGAATCTGTAGCAATAATTACCAATAAATGAGGAAGGCCAGTCTATTCATTCATTCAGCCTGTCAATTAACAAGTATTTGTTGAGGACCAGCTATTGCTCTACATGGCACTTCCCCTGCTACTTTATTAATTTTTAAAAAACTTGTAAATGTGAACTTTATTGGACACTATGAGTCAATTAAAAATTCACATTATATTCAAATATCGGTTATTATGGTAAGGGGTATTATTATCATGGGGCTTACTGCATTTAAGATATTTCTAAAAGTCATAAAGAGAAGACTGACTTAATATCACAGAAGAAAAGGATTTTGCATTAGCATTTTTTTTGTTTATTTCTTTACCATAAATGCATATATTCTCTAGCATTTGATTTTGACCTGACAATATGACTCTTGGTTTTTGGCAATGAATCTGTGCATTGTCAATTTTTATTTTAATTGAAGATCTGAAATTATATCAATGGCCATAGACCCTGTGTAGACTTAATATCTCTGATCCCTAGTTCATCTTGATAATTTATTAGGTATTGTAACTCATAGAGATCAGCATAAAGGCAACACATTCAACTGTTCTCATAGGTTTTGTCTTTTGAGGGGATAATTATGCAAACCTCAGGAGGTTTTGAACAATAAAATCCTATGATTTTTGCAAGATTGTTATGGATGGAACCTGAGATGTATTTTCCAAGTATTGCAGATTTACATTAAATATTTTAAATATCTACCAAATATAAAAATATGCTTTTCTGCATTCCTATTCTTCATAAAATGCTTGCTTGTATTGTTTTTAGGAAGAATATTTTGACTTCTCACTTATAGCCCTACTGCCAAATATGTATCACTTAATAGAGGAAGAAAATAAAAATACGAATTTAAATTGCCCTATGTTTTTCAGAAGACTGTACTTTTATGGCCATTTAGAGCACTGTAACTACTTGTTTTTTGCTCTCCTTGCCAAATTTTTTCCCAAGCCACAAATGTCAGTTCCTACTCATCTGCTGCTCTGTTTCTTACTGACACCCTACAGATTGCTTGAGTTGTATTCCAGCTCAAATTGGATCATTTGAGTAAAAAAGGAATTTTAAAATCTGTTGCTTCTTTCTTTAACTTCTTTTACCTCCTTCCCATACAACTTTATACTATTGTAAATAGAAATTTCTTATTTCAGTGTGTAATGTTAAGCAACTCAAATGTGTGAGCCTTGGTTTGGCTTTTGAAAATTCTCAAAATACAAGCAATTGTCTTTCCAACAATAATTTAAAATAAGAAACTGTATATGTCAAAGATTTTAAAATTCCAATCAATCATGTAGACATTTAAAGTAATGGACACAATAGTTCTATAAAAACAAAAAAAAATACTTTTATTAAAATGAACTTTAATAGCATGATTTTCGATTATTTTCAAGTGGTTTAAGATAAACTGTCTTTGGTAAAAGGAAATCTAAAAAAATTCTCAACACTTTAGAATACTTTAAATGATTGATGATCTTTTGCAATATTTTATGAACATCTAATTCTAACAAAAATGTAATGATTCGGGATCCCTGGGTGGCGCAGCGGTTTGGCGCCCGCCTTTGGCCCAGGGCGTGATCTTGGAGACCGGGGATCGAATCCCACATCGGGCTCCCCGTGCATGGAGCCTGGTTCTCCCTCAGCCTGTGTCTCTGCCTCTCTCTCTCTGTGTGTGTGTGTGACTATCATAAATAAATAAATATTTAAAAAAATAAAATCTTAAAAAAATATAAAAATTTAATGATTTGAAATCAACCACAGTCAGTCACTGACATCACTCAGTGGTATTTTAAAGTATGCAAGAATTTATTACCATTTACCATATCTTCTATATATATGGTTTCCCATTTTTAGTAGCATTGTAGCTCAACAATATACAAGATCCAATATTTTCATGTTCACCCCAAGTCTTACTTTTAGGATTAAAAAACAAAAAAAAATGTATAATTCATTCATATTTAGTCCAACTTTGAAATTTTACTCTACATATATATTACTTGAAAGCTTGTTTAATAACTAATTTCAGTCTTCACTAGCAGAAATACAATATATGTCTAGAAGTATTTAAATAATTGTCAAACATAGTAGTTCTGATTCCAGGTGTCCTCAGACCATGTTTTAGGAACGTCATACAAAATATTAGGTGATTAATTACAGCATGAACTATTTACCACCCATAAGAATTTTTATTTTACTGGGCACCAGGGTGGTTCAGTGGTTGAGCATATGCCTTTGGCTCAGGTCATGATCCTGGGGTCCTGGGATCGAGTCCCACATCAGGCTCCCTGGATGGAGCCTGCTTCTCCCGCTGCCTGTGTCTCTGCCTCTCTCTGGGTCTCATATGAATAAATAAAATCTTTTTTTTATTTTTTACTGTAGTATTTTAAGCAATGGGAAATAGTCATTTAAAATGTATTGAGAATAAAAATAATGAGAGGAAGCAAGAGTTTTTTTGTGGGAAAGCTCTAAATTGTATCATATTAATACTTTCATATCATTTTCTGCATATTATGCCAGTTCAGTCTACAAACTAATTTTAGATAAAGATAGTAACTTGACTTACTGGTATATATAATAAAACAATTCATAAGAAAGTTTGCCAAATAACATATTCATTATAGGTACAGGTTTTGTAGCCAGAATACCTAGGGTCAAGTCTTAGCAACTCAATGGACTCAGTGATGTAAGCTGTCAGAAATCTGGTTAACGAGTCTATAAAATTACTTTAAAAATTGTATTTCATAAATTTAATGTGAAAATAACATGGGTTAAGCATTTAAAACATTCAGAAGGGGATCCCTGGGTGGCGCAGCGGTTTGGCGCCTGCCTTTGGCCCAGGGCGCGATCCTGGAGACCCGGGATCGAATCCCACGTCAGGCTCCTAGGCTCCCGGTGCATGGAGCCTGCTTCTCCCTCTGCCTGTGTCTCTGCCTCTCTCTCTCTCTCTCTCTCTCTCTCTGACTATCATAAATAAATTAAAAAAAATTTTAAAAATAAATAAATAAAACATTCAGAAGAATGTATCATAAATGCTTATTAGATGATTGACTACCTATTATTTTAAGTCAATCATTAACATTTTTTATTTTCAGTAAAAGCAAAATGAAATACAGTGATATCTTTGTACTATTAGTTTACAATAAACCTTCTTTTTAAACATTTTAATGGAAGTCGTTGATATTTGTAGAAACTCTATTTATATTATTTTTGCAAACCCCAGGGTATATTTAGAAATAGAACAATAATATACTGTTGGGATATAAACACTCTGAAAGTTTCCTACCCACACGTAGACTCACAAAAACTTCTAAGAAATGAATCATGCAATAGATGTAGACAAAATTAGATATCCCATTAAATTCCTGCTATGCTTTAATGGCTTCAAAAGTTTAAAGATGGTGTATGTAATTAGGGAATTATAATGTATTATGGCTTAATTCCATGCAATTATTTTACCTTAAAAGTTTCTCAGATCATGTTTCTTTATAAATTTACTTAAAAAAAGGTATTCTTAACTTTATTCTTATGCTATAAATGAATATATGTAAATGTAAAATATATATGTTTAAATCATTTGAGCATCTGTCTTTAGCAATATCATTTAAATCTTGATATTCTATAGTCTTTTGTTACAGATGGCTGAAAAATGGAATAGTCCACGTGGACCATTTCAGTTTTCTGGTCACTGCTTTATCATGTACCATCCCTGGGGCTCCTATGCCTCCCTTATTTTGTTTCTGGCAGCCTTGTGTAAATTGGAGTGTTCCTATTCTCATCTGCTCATTCCTTTACTGTCATAACAATCCCATTTTGTATTGGAAATTGGTCTTCTCTGAGGCTTAAATATTGTTTTATGTTCTTTATGGTTTCTATATTCTAAATGAAAACTAAGATTTATGATGCCCTGGAGAGACCACTTGGTTTCAGTCCTTCAAAGAAAAATGTCACATTAAAGACAGTGTTGGTAACCCTGCAGTGTATCAGAACATTTTATGAAATATTAACTGTGCTAAAAAGAGGGATAACAGCATGCTTAGCTATAGAGCTGAAAATTATTATATGTGTTAATGGGATATTATGAATATTCACAACATTTCTTAAATTACTTTCTTTTTATCTAAGATGCCATTCAACACTAGACCTTCCCTAGAACTAACTCCCTCCCTCACATCAGTTCTTAAAGTATTCTCTGTGTATCACTACACAGAAAGTGCTGAATAACCTCAAGGGAATTCATCTGTTGTCTTGTAGAAGAAGGATCTGTCTTTTAGGATAAATGTGAAACATTAGCAAATTCCACAGGATGCCATATAAATTGCATTTCCATCCAAAGCAAAAACAACCATTATTTCTCAGGTTTCTCTTCAGTGAATTATTTTTATGTTATTTTCCTGAACTCCACTAGAGTAGCTCATGAGAAGCCCACACTAAGTCTTTCTATTTAAGGTCAAGACATGAATATTTTCATTTAAAATCACTAAGCTCTATTTCCTTTATCTTTTCATCCTCTTTGCAGACTTAAAACATATGATGTTATAGTCAAGCATATTCAGCCTTGGATAATCTTATTTTAAAGGAGAGTTGTAAAAAAAATAAAATAAAAAAATAAAGGAGAGTTGTTTTTGAGACATTCTAACCATTCTTTCCAAGTCTGCATGATCTCACTACTTCACCAAAAGTATTTTACAAAGGTCATGAATGACCTTACTATTGATAACGCAATTTTCTTTTTATTTCTCAATCTCACTTTATATCAGAACCATTGTATTTGGTTATCCGATTTCCCTCTTCAAACTGTTGCTTCCTTAAGTTATGTGACAACATTTTCCTGTTGTTGGTTGCCTAGCAAAAGTCATATCTTTCATTATTTTGCTAATTAGTCTTCAGTGTTATGGAGACAATCACCATTATATTTACTTAGGGAAAGTATTTGCCCCCCTATGTCAATACAAATAATCTTGAATCATCTAAAAGATATCGGTGATCTTATTCTACTTGCTAATGTTTAGTGTGCAGATATACACATTTGTCAATATACCCTCTGGAATTTAAGGGGTGTGCTTGTTGGCTTCTGGGAAAGGTTTTCTATGCCAAAGCAAGTCCTTGCATAGAGGGAAACACCCCTTTTATTGGGTGGATATCATCCTGTATTCATGCAGCACTTGGAATTGCTGAGGCCATCTCATGATAGTGAAGGAAGGTAGTATCAGTATGACATACTGGGGTGCCTAAGTGGCTCTGTTGGTTAAGCATCTGACTCTTGATTTGAACTCAGGTAATGACTTCAAGGTCATGGGATGAACTCACATCCAGTTCTGTGCTCAGTGTTGAGTCTACTTGTCCCTCTCCCACTTGTACTCTCCATCTCTATTACTTTCTCTCTCTGTCTCTCATAAATAAGTAAATAAATAATTAAATAAATAAATAATTAAATAAATAAAATTTTTAGGAAAAAATATACAACATATCACAATAGAAATAACTTAATTCCTTTATGAGATTGCTGAGTAATTGAATCAGCAAATCCTAAAATGTTCTTATGTGCTTTATCAGTATATAACTCACGCAGAATTCTGGTAATTCAGTAGTAAGCATTCTAAATCATATGGCTGGACTTGGTGGGTTAATCATTTTTTAGATAGAGAATAAATTCCTTAAGGATGTTAGATGTCTGGACAATCCAAAGTCCCTTTTGAAGTGTGATGCTATCCATAGTTTTAGCAGCAGTTACAGAAAATGTCAACTTTTGGATTTACCTAAGAATGCATTTTTTTCTTCCTGTATGTTCTAAAGTATCTTATAAATTCTTTGTAGTATAACTGCAAAGCAGTGGTGATTCAAAACAGCAGATTGGAAGTAGCATTGCCATTAATTATAGGACAGTAGAAACAATTGAAGAAGGATGAATAGGAGTCTTTATTCAGAAAATATTTAGTGGCTGACATTTTAGTGGTATCAATATCTACAGTATGATGATAATATTAGGCAACTGAAAAGGAATGGGAAAGAAAGTTATTATATACCACTAAAGAAAAGAGTTGCATCATATTGCTTTTTTAATTTTACATATAAAAGAAGAAAATGGATGCTATCTTTACATATCTGAAAGGGTCATGTCTTATTCTTCATTTAGTCAGAGGTCTGCAGGAGTCCTGGGTAACTATAAGTATCTACCATCATTTCTGTAAGATTTCATTTGAAAAATGAGGGATGTGCTTAATAATAATCCATTGGTTTAAAAAAGAATGAGCTAACCTTTATGAACTAGATTCTCAATTTCTTGAGGTTATTGAACTATTTCTCCATATTAGCAAGCATGACTTAGAAATGTGGTTTAGAACTCTTGAATTATTTATTGAGAGTTTATTTTTAATATTTTATTTATTTATTCATAGAGACACAGAGAGAGAGAGAGGCAGAGACACAGGCAGATGGAGAAGCAGGCTCCATGCAGGGAGCCTGATGTTGGACTCCATCCAGGTTCTCTAGGATCACGCCCTGGGCTAAAGGCAGTGCTAAGCCACTGAGCCACCTGGGCTGCCCTTATTAAAAGTTTAAAAAAAGATTTTAAAAACTGTAAGAGATACATTCATAAACACTATAATTAAATATAGAGAGAAGAAAAAAAATATGTTCAAATGACCCACATGAAGGCAAGATAAAAAACAAAGGGACAACAAACAGAGGAAACATTTTAAAAAAATGATAGAGGGGCAGCCCAGGTGGCTCAGCGGTTTAGCGCCGCCTTCAGCCCAGGGCCTGATCCTGGAGACCCAGGATTGAGTCCCACATCGGGCTCCCTCTGCCTGTGTCTCTGCCTCTCTCTCTCTGTCTCTCATGAATGAATAAATAACATCTTAAAAAAAATAAAATAAAAAAAATAAAAAATGATAGAGCTTTACCATCTCAGAAGTTATATTAAATATAAGTGATACTAATATACCTCCCCCAAAAAAGAAAGACTGATAGAGTGGATTAAAAAATAAGACCCAACTTTGTCCTCTTCAAAGATTTATTTGAGCGTAAGAGGGACAGAGAAAGAGAATCTCAAGCAGACTCCCTGCTGAACATGGAGTGAAGCTGGACTCTATTGCAGGACTCTGAGATCATGACCTGAGCCAAACACAAGGGTCAGGTGCACAACTGACTGAGCCATCCAGGCACCCCCCAGCTCTGTGCTCTTTATAAGAAATTCATATCAAAGTCAAATTAAATGACATGGGTACATGGAAAGTAAAAAACAAACAAAAAAAGAGGCAAACCAAGAAACAGGCTATAGAAAGCAAACTGATGTTATCAGAAGGGAGGTGGGGGTGGGAGATAAGTTAAGAAAATAAATAAAAACAAAACAAAAGGAAAACATACAGATGATAGTAAAGAAAATTACTAGAGACAAAGTGAGGATAAAAGGACCAATCAGGAAGATATAATGATTGAGATGTGTACATACCAAACAGTAGAGTTTCAATACAAATGAAGCTAAAAACTTTTAAGATCTACTCTCTTAGCAACTTTCCGATATGCATTACAGTATTAGTAACCTAGTCACGATGTTGTACATTATATCGCCAGAATTTATTTATCTTATTAGTAGCAGTTTATATCTTCTGATCGCCTTTACCCATTCCCTCCAAGTGCCCTTGACTTTGGAAACCAACAATTTGTTTTACATTTCTATGAAGGATTTTTTTTTTGAGATTCCACATATAAGTTAGATAATATATAAGTGTCCTTTCTCAACAACCTGACTTATTTCATGTATTATAATGGCTCTCAAATTCATCCATGTTATCATGATATATTACATTTTCTTTATCCATTTATTCACTGATGGGCACTTAGATTGTTTCCATGTCTTGGTTATTTAAATAATGCTACAGGATACATAGTGCTGTAGATATCTCCTTGACATAGTGACTTTGTGTCCTTTGGATATATACCAAGAAATGGAATTGCTGTGTCATATGGTAGTCCAATTTTAACTTTTTGAGGAACCTCCATACTGTTTTCCATACTGGCTGCACCAGTTCACATTCCCACCAACAGTGCATAAGGGTTCCATTTCATTTAACCTTGTCAATACATTATGTCTTATATTTTTGATGTAGGTCATTCTAATAGTACGAGATCACATCTCATTGTGGTTTTGTTTTGCAGCTCTCTGATAATTAAGTGGTATTGAGCACTTTTCCTATACTTGTTAATTGTCTATGACCCTTCTTTGGAAAAAATGTTTATTCAATTCCTCTGACCATTTTTGAATCGTTGTTGTTGTTGTCATTGAGTTATATGAGCTCTTTCTCTCCTTAGGATAGTAACCACATATCACATACGTCATTAATAAATATTTTCTTCCACTCCATAGGTTACTATTTCTTGTTTTTGATGGTTTCTTTTGCTGTGCGGATTTTTAGTTTGGTGTAGTTCCACTTGTTTATTTTTGGTTTTCTTGTCTTTGCTTTTGGTATCAACTCTAAAAATGCATTTATTTTTGTTATTTAAGTTGTTTTCTACTACTTGTACTCTCTTGATAGTAATAGATTTCATAATACTTCCTAAATTTCAAATCAATGATTGCTATATCAAGATGTAATACAAAATCAATTATGGATGATATAACAATTAGATAAAATAGCTAGATAAAATGTTGTTGTGCTTCCCTGTGTCACGTAATTACTGTGATATGTATTAGAAAGAATAAAATAGTATAATGTCAACAATAAATGTGCATGTATTTTTGAAAACCTATTGATAAATACAAAAAACTACAAACCTGCAAGAGCAGATAAAGATTGTTATGCATATGAAGGGTTTATTCTTTGAAAAACTGCTTAGTAAAGATACCACAATATAATCTGTGCATTCTCCTCCTTTATGAGACTCTTTCACACATCACATTGGAATGGATTATACTGACAACAAGGCTAAGCAATACAGTGTCTGTTTCTGTTACCACAACAACAGTAGTCTTTACATGGCATGGTTTTCATTCTGTGTTCCTGTTAATCTTTCTTTCTTTCTTTATTCATTTTTAAAGACATTGATAGAAGGCACATAATCTTTGTATACAGTAAACATTACAATTTGAATAACTATGCTGAGGTGGAATTTTACATGACAGTAGGGAATTCACATGAGAGCAATTGAAACACATCACTTTATTATACTTAGGAGTGTAACACTTAATTTTTATTTTATCACTGGATGTCAGGTACCTAGCCTGATTCTGTTTCCAAGTCTGTAATTTTGGAACTCTTTAAAATATTTTTGTTGGCTTATTTTAACAAAAACTTTATTCAAAACTGCAATGAAGTTTTATTAATATTAAAATTACCTCAAATTTTGAATATCTTAGATAATTATTGTGTTTAGTGACTTCATAAAAAGGGAATGACTGAAGTTCTTTTTGTCTGGCCATTGTAATATTTCATGAAAGTATTTTTCATGTTATAATATCTGGTATGCATATTATAGCTCTATGTACACATATATAACTATATCTCTATGTGCATATATTTTTCTGTCATTGTTTTTATTACTAAATGTGTTAAACTTAAAATGAAAATTAAAATAGGGATCCCTGGGTGGCGCAGAAGTTTAGCGCCTGTCTTTGGCCCAGGGTGCGATCCTGGAGACCCGGGATCAAATCCCACATCGAGCTCCCGGTGCATGGAGCCTGCTTCTCCCTCTGCCTGTGTCTCTGCCTCTCTCTCTCTCTCTCTCTCTCTCTCTCTCTGTGACTATCATAAATAAATAAAAATTAAAAAAATAAAGTATTAAAAAAAAGAAAATTAAAATATAACTCTTTTAGCTTTGTTTGTATTTATTGCATTTTAACTATATCTCATGTGTCAGGGAGATGGTACTATTGCTGCTTCTTTTAATGTATGAAAAATATGACCAGAAAAATATTTGAGAAACACATGAGAAAGAGTCGGTAGTACTTTTCATATTTCATAATGAAAAAAGAAATATTTCTTTCTTTAATTC